>NW_013666719.1:303957-305177 GCF_000517525.1 Limulus polyphemus | reverse complement strand
GACTACAGCAGTGGTTGGAGGAGAAAGAAAAGAAACAAGCAGAGAGACTACAGCAGTGGTTGGAGGAAAAAGAAAATAAACAAGAAGAGAGACTACAGCAGTTGTTGGAGCAAAAAAGAAAGAAACAAGAAGAACAAGAAAATAAAGAAGAAGAAAGACTACAGCAGTGGTTGGGGAGAAAGAAAAGAAACAAGAAGAGAGGCTACAGCAGTGGTTGGAGGAGAAAGAAAAGAAACAAGAAGGGAGACTACAGCAGTGGTTGGAGGAGAAAGAAAATAAACAAGAAGAAAGACTACAGCAGTGGAAAGAAAACCAGCACTAGTGGCAACTGGAACAAGAAAGGAAACAAAAAGTACAAATGGAAAATATTAGTGAATTTCAAAGTAAATTAGATACATTAAAGGATGATTTACTATCTTTTACACAGTGAGGATATATTAACCATGGACATAATCAGCCCCAGACAAAGGGAAGTCCCTTCCAGACCCTGCAGCTAAACCCTAATGCAGACATCTGCAGTCCTGCCACAGGTCACATTCCAGACATGAGTGTCAGCAATAGTGGTGATCCAGCACGAGGGAAGCCACAGGAATTCGATGATAAGGCACCATGGGAAGCATATAGAGCACAATTTGAGCTACTGGCAGAAATAAATGGATGGACAGAGGAGCAGAAAGCAGTGTACCTCGCAACGAGCCTGAAGGGACAACCACTGGAAATACTTGGACAGTTGTCAGCAGACGACAGGTACAACTATAGAGCACTGGTAGCTGCTGTAGAAATCAGGTCTGGAACTCGAAATCAGTCCGAAGTCTACAGGGCTAGGCTTAGGACTAGAGTCCGTGCTAAAGGAGAGAGCCTGCAAGAGCTGGCACATGATTTGGAAAGTATGGCACACAAGGCCTACCCAACTGCACCACCCGATGTCCTCAAGCTGTTGCTGAGGGGTAAGTTTGTAGACGCCTTGGACAGTCCACAACTTAAGATACAAGTGAAGCAAGCACATCCCTCGATTATGCAGGATGCATTGGCCAGAGTTCTTGAATTGGTACAGTGGATTCAAGGCCAGAAGAGGGCAGCTTCTGGAGAAATTTGAGGGACTTTGCTGGCTCTGTAACAAACCTGGGCACAAAAGAGCTCAATGCAGGCAACTTCAACACAGGAAAGATGCCACAACAGGAAAGGCTGCTACCCAGAAACGTTTTTGGAACTGTGGAGAG
>NW_013666719.1:302942-303630 GCF_000517525.1 Limulus polyphemus | reverse complement strand
GGACATATGAGGAGCCAGTGTAAGAAGAATACTACCAATAAGTCAGCCTTGGGGAACCAGTAGTAGTTGGTGTTGAGGGACACCCACCCAACCTCATCGTGAAAGTCCCAACAGCTAAGTGTAAAATGGCAAGCACACATAGTGTCTATGTAACAGGAAAGCTGGATGGCCAAAAGTGCACCTTTGTCATAGATTCTGCATCTCAACAAACCTTTGTGAGTATCAAGGTGCTAGATCACAAGGGAATACCAGAAGCCATACAGAAGCTTTGTGGTGTGACAGGACATTATACAAAGTTGTGGGGACCAGTGTGGGTTACTACTGACTTCATGGGCATAAAGGACCTGACACAAAGTATACTTGGCTGACATCAAAGACCCATGCATATTAGGGTTGGACTACTTACTACCGAGGAAGTGTGTAGTTAACTTCAATAAAACGACGATTGGAAACAACAAAGTCCAGACTCCAGTAAGTGTTGCTACATCCGTTGATCTGCATGTTACAGCACTTAAATCAACTACAATACCCCCTATGTCAGAGAAGATAATTTGGGGTAGAATAAAAGAACATCCCCAAGGAAGCCAGATGCTTGTGGAAGCAGTGGAAGATCCATCCAGGCCAGCAGATGTGAAGATTGGAAGGTCACTTGTGGCGGGTCGTCAAGTGGTACCTATAACAGTGGCCA
>NW_013666719.1:275267-302888 GCF_000517525.1 Limulus polyphemus | reverse complement strand
CCAGGAGATAGAGCCAGTCAATGTTAAGGCAAGAAATATAACCATAAAGAAGGGGCATCCTCTCCCAGAACATTTAACTGACCTCTATAAGAAGAGCACATTTCCACTTGTCGTCGCCACAGTCTCTTCAGGTTAGGGAACTTTTGGCGAATTATGCAGACGTCTTTTCAAAAGGAGATCATGACCTTCACTGCACAAACCTTGTGGAGCACAGAATAAACACAGGTAATCACCGTCCAATAAAGATCCCTCCAAGGAGAATAGCTCTGGCAAAAGCGACAAGAGATGGAGAGGGATAGTCGAGAAATCAGATAGTCCCTGGTCAGATCCCGTCGTGTTAGTCCAGAAGAAGGATAGGACCCAACGTTTGCTATGTGGATTTCAGGGCTCTTAACAGTATAACTGACAAGGACTCATACCCACTGCCAAGAATTGATTATACTTATGATTTCCTAAGTGGAGCAAGATGGTGAAAATGGCGGAAGCAGATAAACAAACAAGCAGATACGCAACAATATTACTCACTACCTTGATCATCTCCATTACCTGATGAAAAAGTTATGAAATTAGGATCAAATCCTTTTTCAAGAGAGTTAGAAACAACTTCTGTACACTCTTTAATGTATTCCCTTAGTTACACCTAACATACAGGTAACAAGGATTTACCATCTCACCATTTTAACTTTTTCGGTCATGTTTTATAATAATATTTCTATTGTGTGGTCGGCCAATTATAACTATTTTTCATTATTTTTAAATTATATGATAAATTTGCATGATTGACTGTTTATTGCTGTTTCAGAACCCTTTCAAGTAAAATCCCAATTAATGAACTAGTGCTCAATATTCATGCATTGTAATCATTTTTACCAATATCATTAATAATGTTATTTCTATCAGCGGCGTGTGGACTTTATTAATTGGAAATTAATAAGAAATATGCATTTTTCAGTTTATTAGGAAACTACAATATCTGAACAGACTTAAGTCAAACATTTTCTGAGATTTTACGTACTTTTAATCATGCACTGCAGTTTATCATCAACAGTTTTTACTGGACGTCCTCTCTTTTTATTCTCTTTGGTTCAGCTTCTTGACCCTTTGATGTGCTAGGCTTCCTGATTTGTGGAGGGTCAGTAGAGTTTACTGTAGATTCAAGGTTCCTGATGCTGAGCACTTCACTTTCACTGAATATGATTCATTTTAACTATTAAATAGAAATAACAAATTTGACATAAATGTGCCTATATTTAGATTTCACTCCAGTGTATTTATCAATATTGTCAAAAAATCCTGCCAATAACAGTGTAGCTCACCGGCTCTCCTTAAAATTACTGATTCCTGGTCAAACATTATCAATCTAACTTACTTCTTGATTAAGAAACATTAATCAAAAATCAGAAAATGAAGATTTCAAAAACTTGAATATTTTTTATATATTGTCTGTAGTGATTTTGAAATGAATCCCACTGTAACTTTTGGAGAAGAAGATGATGTAGTGATTTTAGCCCCATAAGCACAATGTTAAAGAAAACTTGAAAATTTCATCACAAATCAGAAAATTAAGATATTGAAAAACTTTGAACAAATTTTTTAGACGTTGTCTGTAGTAAATTAGAAACAAAGTACATTGTAAGGTATGGAAGAGTAGATGATTTAATGGTTTTTCTCATAATAAATTTCAGGTTTTACAGTGTATGGAATTAATGTCTGCATAGAAAGGATTATATTTTTTTATTGACGTCAACCAAAGGAGGTCGCACCCTGCGCCCTCTCAAATTTAAATCCACAATGGCTCTATTAAACGGAATATACGTTCTGAATCGGTGTTCAGTCGTTGGGCGACTTGGGAGGGTCAAGTTCTCAGCATACCTCTTCCTCCAATTGGACCGACTCTTCTTTATGGAGGCACTGTTAAATTTTAGGGAACATTCATTAAATCAATATACCCGTAGAAAACACCGATAAATATCACAGGTAATTAAATATCTAGATTCATCACCCCAATTTCAATATTACATTATTATCATCATGCACTCTACTAATTGGTGCAAAAAAAGAGAGGTCCATATTTTTTTGAGTTCCAATAGTTATTAATCATTTAATCTGTATTGATTTTTAAGAATCCATTAATCTTTTATTTTAGCTTTAATAATCCTTTAATTTAGCCCCAAATAATCCTATAATCCTAAAACCCTAACATCCATCCAACCATGAAAGGCTGAGTCAACAATATAAGTTCATTACCTTTACGTCACTCTGTAGGTGTTCTTGAGAGAGAGTAGAGTGATGTGTAAATTTAGCTCAAACTCCCAATATAGCCGAGCACTCGTGTTTGCCTTCGCATTCTACAGACGTCGTCTATTTTAGCTGCAACAGAGCAGTAATATAACAAGATTTGGGAGTGGAAGTTGAATTTGGTGATTTTGCCTTGGCCAAAGACTAGAAAAGGTCAGTTAACTAAGTGTTTATCAATCAAGAATGGATATTGCATGAGGAAAAATAGTCCATATTTTATTACAAACAACCTTTCTCATTTTATATGACATAGTTAGGCTTTTCATCAGATAGAAAAGGATATAGCTTGAAACATTACATATTTTATTACATACAGCCTTACTTGTTTTATTTGACAAAGTTGGATTTTCATATGAAAATTGGCAACTTGAAACTTGTGAACTGGTTCAATGCAACCAAAGTCGGAGGAATGTAAGAAATAGAGTAAAACATAATACTATGGAGTCATGACAATTTCTGGTCAAATAACTTAATATGTTGGAATGTAGTTATAGAGGTGAGTTAAAATGATAAAATAAGTTGAAAGGAGTATAGTTTTGTAATATTACCTAGTTACATTACATTTTTTAAAACATATACCTGTAGTCTACCAAATATATCATTTGATAGATAAGTATATATATATATATATATATGGACAAACATTGGCTAATGGAAAAGCAGGTAATGAGGTAACTAAAAAGTTTCTCCTTGCTTAACACATCTTTAAATGAAACCTCCACAAAGGATCCGCTATAACTACTTTCTGTTTTAATAAGTGTATTAAAACAGAAAGTAGTTATAGCGGATCCTTTAGATAGTTGATTGTTTTGCGGTTTTCATTAAAATTGTTCTTTACATTTGATCCTGTTCTGCTATAGCGCTTTTTAATATTGTGATTAATTCTATCTCTCAAAAATTTTAAATATAACTTTCTGCGCAACCACATGTTAATACAAAACTACTTAAAAATCCAATGCTAAAGGAGTCATCAGGTTTGTTCAACTAATGTCTGATTGAAATCTGATGTGTGCTATACAAGTTTTCATCCCAATAAGAACTTGTTCGCATTGAAATGATAGATTTAAGTGCCTAACATTGTTGTTTCATCTTTGAGTACGATTAGGCTTCGCTAATCTGTTATAAAAATGTCGAATTTTGTCATCTTTTGGGAAATAATAGTTTTGTCTTTATAAAATAGAACTATTTTTAACAAGTAACATCAGAAACGTTTACACTATTGACTGTTATTTGAGCAAATGTTTAGTTGACTGTTGTATTTGTGATATATTGTATAAAAAAAGCTTTATTCAGCCTTTTAACAACTGATATTATTAAGTTTATAATTTTTTATCATTTAATTGGAATGTATAACATGATGATGCATAAAATCATTATTCGCACCACACAAAATTTCATTATTGAAAACATAAACGTTAGTCAGTAGTATCATATTCTATCGTTTAATTCGTATTCTTTCTTGTATTACGACGCTATTAAATTTTATTTACATTATATATGTATGCTTTTTCCAATAACCTGAATATTGAGCATCTATTGTATTACAAACTACAAATCCTTTTTTCACAATTAGGTCTAATCTTATGGACTTACAACGTTAAAATTTGGGGTTCAATTTTCCCCCGTGGACAAGTGCAGTGTTTGGTAATTTCTGAAGAAAAATTTAAAAATTTTTCCGTTGTTATTACCAAATATTATGGCGAATAAATATGGTAAAGCAATATTGAGTAAATAAATTACAGCACCAACAACAAAGCGTTTTTCTTTTCAAGTAGTGCTATGATGACATTGTGAATATTTTCTTATATAAAATCCTTATCTAAATTGCTATTTTCAAAAAGTTTCGAAGAACTGATTTTTATATACTACGTATTTGAGAGTTAACCTTTACGATTAGGTATAATGATGGAAGCTTCATTTGGTTTAGTTTTTTGGCGTCTAATTTTAGCAGCTGTAGTTTTATTTTGGCATTCCTAAACTGTTGTGAACAAGAAGTATAATGCTGAGCTTATTACTTGCATTTTTAACTATTGTTTTTTATAGCACTAGAATGTCATGTTTAGCAAACACACGCAGTTTTTCTTTGATATTCAGGTATACTAATATATCACTAAACATCATGTAATACTCTAACAGTTGAAATTTCAAATGCATGCTGCTAACTGTTATCGTTTGTAGTTTTATTTTGCTGTTGAAATGGCTATGGTTGCATTATGCACATTTCAGTATTGTACTATTTGTTGTCGTGTTTGATTCATTTTGATTTTTTTTTATTTACATTTCTATTGCATGTGTCATGTTCTTATGTTTGTAGCGTTGCTTTTTTCTTAGAATTCTGTTAGAAATCTTCTGTGGTTTATAGTTTTCTTTGTTTTTCTTTTGGATTAACGTTTTGTCATATATGTCCTATTGTTTGTAAATTTAATGTGGAGTTCTTTGAACTTAAGTGTTGGTGATTATGTTTATCGTTTGCAAATTTAGTTTCTACTATTGGCAGTTTGATTGTTCTATATTTAGGAATAATGAAGATGTAATATATAAACCAGATTTAAGATGTACTTGCAGTTTATATATATGTATATTGGATTTTGAGCTACATTTTAATTTGATACATATTATGCACGATGTGTTCTACCTGTTTTGGTTTCGCCTCGATTTATTGTTGAGTAACGCGCATATTAAATTGTATGGTGGATAAGTAGTAGTGTTTGCTTTTACGGTAAGATACATAATCGAATCATATAATCATTGCAAACGTCTAGCAATTTCTGTGTGATTTTTTTGGATGAAATGCAGCTTCCTAGTTTATCCAGAAAATGTAGTAAGTTTTATTACCAAACAGGTCACCTCAACAGCAAAGCGCAATTCTCAGGTGAGAAGAGGTTTGAATTGTACAACATCTATACTTTTATTGAGTTATCTGGGCCAAGCGTGGCTCAGTGGACTATGGGGCCGATGTTCTGTGATTCGTACCCATTTACCCCTCCCTTTCAAGAAAATAATCATGCTCCGCACTTGGGGATCGTAGGTGAGTTAAAAGAGTGACGGTTAAACCCCACTATTCGATTAGCCCACTCTAGCTCTCTAGCTAATCACTTAAAAATAAGAGATGGCTAGTACAGATTGCTCCCGAATTGCTTTGAGCGAAAGATTGACCAAACAACGTTATCTTCCATCGCTGCTTTAATATAAATTATAATAATATTATGGCCACGAAAGTTAAAACAATTTCCTTTAAACGAGTATTGTTTAAATTCACCTTCTATACTTTGCTGTATTCTGTAAAGACATAAGATAAAATCACAAAGTGAATATATTTGCTGCTAGGAATTTGTTTTGAATCTGCATTCTTGTGCAGTACTTTCAAAATACCTAAACATAAAATGGAAGACCTTTATATTCTGCTTACTTCTTAAAATTAATTGTTATTATATCTTCTTAGATATCATTGTATAACTTTGCGCTAAAAACAAAAAACATCCAGCTTAGGTGCAGCTAACATGGAAAGTTCGCAGCCACTCCTATTGTTTTTTCTTATTCATGTTGTGATTATGTCAAATATATTGTCATCTAATTGTTGTAGTTTATTTTTCTAACAAATATAGTTGCATAAATTTAAAAAAAGAACTAATCATTAATTTTATCTTTATAGAAATATGAACAAGACTATCTACGTCATAAAACAAAAGAGAAAAGCGACTAAGCCTATGATATTATCCAAAATGCAATCTTGAACAACTTCAGATATGTGTAAAAATTCGTCCACAAAACATCTCGCTTTATTGCTAAACAAGATTTTTTGTTAATTTCTGGTTACCTCATGTTTGAAAAAAAATCTATTCCTTGAGATTTTCTTATTGATCCCATATACGGAACCAAAAATTATTAGGAAATATTAGAATAAGTTAATTATGTCTTCTGCTTGGAGTCAGCTGGAACAACTCCTCACCTGTGCTATCTGTCTAGATAGATACAGAAACCCTAAGCTTTTACCATGTCAGCACACATTTTGTATGGACCCATGCTTAGAGGGTCTTATAGATTATGCCCGCCGGCAGATAAAATGCCCGGAATGCCGAGCAGAACACCGAATCCCCTATCAGGGTGTTCAGACTTTCCCCACAAATGTCACTTTGATGAGATTTTTGGAGCTTCATAGAAATGTAACTGGGGAAGAGCCTGAACCTCCACCATCTATGATGGAACGCTGCACAGTGTGTAGTGAGAAAGCCTATGTCAACAAGTGTGCCCACTGCGACAAGAAGGTCTGTGATGAGTGTAGGGAAGCACACACAGATATTCTTAGGCGAGATATTAGTCGAATTAACAATCAGGTAAAAAGGGGGCTTCATCGGTTATCTGATGCTTTGACCCTGACACAGAGCAACACAGAAAAACTTGAACAGAATTGTGCTAAGGTGAAAGATGATATAGAGGAGCTGGTTCGTCGTTACACTAAGGATCTGAAGGACACAGAAGAGAAACTTCTCATAGAAATAGACGCGTATTTGGAGACTGAAGTACGCCAGATGAAACAATTAAAAGATGGGCTTGAAATTGAAGTAGAAAATTTAAACAGTAACAGTGAAATTATAGGAACGTACATCAATGATGACATGGAGTGGACAGATGCTGAACTTGTAGAATATAAAGAAATATTCTTAAAAACTTTAGAATTTATACGAAACTTTGAAGCAGATACCTCTGACTATGCTCGTCGTGTCAAATTCCAACTTAGAACTGATCCCGATGTTCTACGCCAAACACTGATAGGTTTTGGAGAGTTAAACATTAGCTCCCTAACTGTTATGCCTTCTGGTACAACGTCTCCGCCATTTTCTAATGCATTGATGAGAAGTCAGAGTGATCATCGGCTAGCTAGTCAGTTTCAGCGTCGCCAAGAATGCAGATCATTACTAGACATCAACAGGGGAATAGGAGGTCACACTAGTGACTCTGAGAGAGATGGGAGAGAAACTAGCTATGGCCGAAATCGACGAGACTATTCAGAAATAAATAATTATCGGCGTTTTGGAGAAAGAAAAGATTATGACTCATCTGACCGTGAAAGAAGTAGAAGTAGGTTTTTAAGGGACGAAAATAGCCTTTTGTCCCACAAAAACTGGCGAGATTCAGATGCAGATATTTCTACTTATCGGTCCCGGTTTACCAAAGATCACTCTGATGAAGGTCATGAGCCAGAGGCGTCTACTGGACGAAGTGTGCGATTTGAAGATCTTCCTGAACAACAAGACAAACTCTTTGAAAAGGAAGATGTCACCAAAGGACCCTTAAGTGGTGTAATAAAACTGATAGATTCTCCTTATTTCATGGAAAGACTCCATCAAAATGAAGTTCGTCAGAAACAACACCAACAAGAGAAAGAGCATCAAGAGACAGAACAAGCCAACCTAGCACCCATCAGCCGTGTTCCTATTGTTCCACAAAGACAGACTTCACGCCAGCTCAGTGAAGATGAAATTGAAAGGCAAAAAAAACAAAATCAAGCAGCAGCTGCTTCTCCCCAGACAGCAACAGTAACAGTTGCACCTCTTGTATCACCAGCTTCTCCTACTCCTTTAGTCAGTCCACCATCTACACCTACCAACCTTGACTCTCCAATCAGACCCCTATCAAGAAGAGTTGCAGCACTTCAGAAAAATGATGCATTAACAAACAGACCTAGAAGTCCAGAATCCCCACAGGGCGTTCATAGGTCAGGAACGTCGTCTCCAGATAGTTCTACTGAAACTAGCTTATCATCACGACAAAGTTCTCAACAAGAGGAAGTTGCAGAATCCCCACCTTCTCGTCCAGCAAGAAGGCGTACAGGAAGTTTATCAATAGAACAAGAGACTGGAAGACCAGAAGATACAACACGTGCACCTAATTATCCTTCACGTCAGCGTGAAGCCATCAAGCCATTGTCCAGGCAAGTATCTGAAATTCATGAGTTAGTAGGTTCTAGCAATATTTTGGCTTTCTGTCATAGCCATAAACTAATTGGAGATATTCCTTATAGCTTAGAAATGAAGTGTTTGAAAGAAATAGGTAAAGCTGATACTGCAACAATAACTATCCCACCTGTGTCATTTTTGTCCTTTCTGGTGACTAAGAAAATATTCATAATTCAATAAAACTTCTATTTCCTATGGATTAACAGTCCAAAGTCACACTTACGGACCTCCAGAGAAGTGGCAGTTAAAGAACCTCAAACAGAGAATAAATAATTGGTTAAATTGACCAACTACAACCAATTTTACGCCAGAGTATTAACCTGTTTTCCTTTTCAGAATTCCACATATTTCAATGACATCTAAAAACGAACTATTTCGTGAGAACGATGATCCTTACTCTACAACAATGTCAGCTCTAAAACAATTCATTATTATTGCTTTAAGTCAACTTTCAAGTTTTGTTACTCGTTCTATTTGTTTTTAAGTCGTATATTCCCGTTTTCATTCTGATTTTCTAGCAGGAAAAAGGATATCAAATATATTATAACCTCTTTTTTTTATGGCAGGTCTGTCCGGCCACTGCTGGGGAAGAGTCAGTCATCAGATATTGAAGAACAGCAAGTCATTCCACCAACAACAAACTCCACCTCTCGAAACAAAGGTGTTTTGTTAGGGAGAGCGTCTACATTAGATAAGAAAGAAGATGAACGAAAAACTCCAGTTCAGTCTTCTTTTTATGGGCGACTAGTGAGCCAGCGAGTCTCTACAAACCCTGAAGTCCATGAAGAAGAAGAAGAGGAGGATAGTGACACAGAAAGTGAAAGTGAGGTGAGCAGCACAGAAACAGAGAGTGAAGAACAGGCCGAAACAAAAATAACAAATGTTCGAGAAAGCAGCCCGAGTGTCACTGCACTTTTGTCTCGAAGTGCACAAATTCGTCGAGAAAGCAACGATTCGTCCAAGAAAGAGACAGCTGCGGCTGTTAGTTCCCGTTTTTCTCAATATGCTAGAGCTAAAGAAGAAGAAGAGAAAAACCGTGAAGTTAGAAGAAACAGTATGATCCGTGACGAAGAACCTAATCCTCAAAATAAGTATGGAGTTCTAAGAAAGAGACCAGTTGTTGAAGATGAAACTGGGGACAGCGCTTCTCTGTACAGCCGCTACTTGTCACGTAGTCGCAGTTCAGCAGGGCTTGGAGAGTCGGAAAGTAACCATGATGAAAACCGTGAGAACTCCTCACGAGGTATTTCTGACCATTATTGTCGTGACTCACGCTTTGGAAGTAATTATCGCCGCAGTAGAATTGCCCGTAGCAAAAGCTCAGCTGATATTGTTGCAGGTGAGGAAAGTCCAGAGGAAGAATTGCCATCATATAAAAGTAAAGCCGACAAACTCGAAGATGGTACTGGTCGCTCAAGGAACATTACCAGTCAAAAGTTCAAAGATGACAGTCCTCCCGAGGATGATACTCCAAATGGATCCAGTTCCTGGGCACTGTATCTGCGTAACAAATATGGATCCAGGTCATCAACAGGTCCCAGTAGATCTGTTATACGAAGCCGCAGTTCCCATAGCCTGTATTCCAGAAGTGATAGTGATAACAGTTCAGACGAAGAGTCACCAAGTTGTCACAATCAAGAATCGCCACCATCCAGAGCTGGTAACAACCAGTCTTATTCATTCAATTTTCCTCGAAGCATCTACATGCAAAAACGGAAAATGATAATGAAAGTAGGAGTCAGAGGAAGTGAACCATCATGTTTCACATGGCCCAGAGGAGTCTGTGTGGGTCCAGAAAACACCATTGTTGTAGCAGACAGCAGTAATCATCGTGTTCAGGTAGAAAAAAAAATATATATATGTTTTTAACGACTTAAATAATTAAAAGTTTCCATATGATATTGTAGTGGCTTTATGAAAGATTGTTTTGTCTTCTTTGTGCAGTATGATGTATTATTCCATTATGTCTCTTCAATATGTCTATTCTTAAAACGAAACAAAAGTTCCTGAAGCGATGTATAAAAATGTATTCTGTGTAACAGGGTATATAAAAAAAAGTTGGTTGCTAGAGAAGAAGTTTTAAAATATACTGTTAGTTCTCATGATATTTGTAGTGAGGAGAGGAAATCCACTATAATCTTTAAATAAATGTCCAGAGGTTTTAGTAAAGTTAAACAAAAATAAAGTAAACAATCCACTCAAAAGTTATACTTCTGAATTTTTGTTTTAATTCTCATAATATTATTGGTATGTAACTTTACCTTTAGTGTAGTAAGTTTAAACAGACGCAGTTCATTAATTATAAAGTCGAAATTATTATTGTAATGAAAACACAAAGTCATTTGAACATTTATACGATTATCGTCTGTATGAGCAACTAAACTAAAACAATAAGTATTTTCGTACAAATGTTTTTAGGTTCTTGGTTCTTATTTTTAGTAAAGAGGCTATAATATATTTTGATATACCGCAAACTTGCTACTCAAGAGTTACAGCTGATCAGAAATGTGAATATGCCATTGATGAATACTAATTTTGTTCTGTTACCATTAGGTGTTCGACTCTAGTGGGAAGTTCTTACAAGAATTTGGCACTTACGGAAATACTGAGGGAGAATTTGATTGTCTAGCTGGCGTAGCGGTCAATAGGATTGGACAGTTTATAGTATCTGATCGTTACAACCACAGGATTCAAGTTTTTGACCCTTCCGGCAGATTCTTAAGGGCTTTTGGGTGTGAAGGCCGCACCGATGGAAGGTTCAGTTATCCCTGGGGAATAACTACAGATAGCCTAGGATTTATCTATGTGTGTGATAAAGAAAATCACAGAATTCAGGTAAACGTTTCTTTTTGTTTGTTGGTAAGCACAAAACTACCCGATGGGCTAAGTGTGTTTTGCATAATGCGAGTAACGAAACCCGATTTTTAGCCTTATAACCCTTCAGACGTGCCACTGAATGACCGCTTAGGTAATCTATGGAGACAAATGTTGGCATATATTTGTAAAGAAACTTCTATATTTAGGTATTATACTAACTTATTATGAAACTTCCTTTTACCTTCTAATATGAGAAACAAAACAGTTTGCTGCTAAAAAAGTGTTTAAGTAATGACATTCATTTATGAGGTTTATTTCATATATTATATATGATTACTAATACCATATTTCTGTAATCTCAAGAAAATTTTTTGTATACGATTAATAATTTATTTATGGATTGTAAATCTTTATCTGATTGAATATTCCCTAATTAGGATGAATTAATTTTCCTGACTGAAATTAGCGAGATGTAGGACATATATTATTGTTGGTACCAGGACAGAAAGAGAATACTAATCGTAATATATTGTAATGTTATCAAAAACTTGATTTCGCTACCAACACCAAGATCTTCTGGCAGCTCAATGGTACGTTTGCATGTCTTGTTTTATGATGTGAGCTCTTGGTTCTTTGTAGTTGGTCCTAAGTTTATAATAGGGATTTCTATCTTCTCTAATGTAACAAACCGTGTTGTAAAGTAGTTTTAGTAGTATCGTGTGTCAAGTATCTTTCTGTGTTTAACATAAATAATTTTTTTAATTCTTCCATGTGATTTTGTCTTGTTACGATATTTATCAAAATGGCGGACCGCGAAACAATGTGATAATATGACTGATGAAAGGAAAGGAAAAGTTGGTGTTATACAAAGAACAGTTTTTGGCCAAACTGAGCAAATATATCATGGAGATATTATACATTTAGTTTATAATGTTTACGAAAATTCGTCGACTACCACTGTTGTTTCGAAACCTAAGGGTTTGAAGTGAATTTTATCTTACCTGTAAATGTTGATAGTGTGATTGACTCAGAGATGATTATTAATGGCTATGATTCTTTTGTTAATGAAGTTGCACATCTTTACTGTGTCTTTCATGTAGGTACCAAAATATCTTGATGATTCCGTTTTACTTTCCAAATGAATTTAATTATAATACTGAAAGTAGATTTGTCTGGAAACGTGATCATGAGATATATATGCGTATTCGCACGTGTCTTTTGCTGCTAACACTACTGTTTTGCCATATTTTTAATGGTTTTTGATCCCCTAGGAATATGAGTCTTTATTTGTACAAAGCATAACATTCAGAAAAACTAAATCTGTAATATATGTTAGAGAGAACATCTTTACAGAGATTTCTCAATATTAATATGTCGGTTATGCTTAATTTGATGTTCCCTTTGTCGACTCCATAGCGAATGTTTGTAAAACTTCTTTAACCAAAGAACACATTGTTCCTCTTTATCGCTTAATTATTCCTAATTTTCATCTTAAGAAAAACGTTCTGAGTGATAACTTATTGTCTGCTATGCGTAAACTAAGCCACTAATTTGTGGGTGGGAGCTCTAAACTGCAATAGATTAAGAAACATTGGTAAACATTATAATTTTTTTATTGTTTTGCTTTACATTTTGATGTTTTTTATTTACAGGAAATCATTTTTTACAGATTATTATCTGGAAATTGTGAAACAACATTGGTGAAATTTAATGTTCACTAATAATGCAAATTGTAATAGACAGGGTATATCATTCTTAGGTAAACGTTATTTGGCATATTATGTGTCGTATTTAACTTCTGACCGAAATGAAGGGTTTTGACAAGTAAATTTAACTATGATACTTTCTTTTTGGCTTTGGGGAATATTCATGAGCTCCCTGGTATGTTTCGAACGATTCACCAATTATGCTGATTTGTGTCATAGGTTTATTGTTACTGTTGGTAATTTCAACTGTGTGATTGATGAATATTTAGATAAATTGCTGGTTCATGTATCTAGAGATAGCAGTCACAGTGCATTTCTTTCTTTTTCTATGTTATTTTTCATTAATTGTTGCCCCCAGTGGCACAGCGGCATATCTGCGGACTTACAACGCTAGAAACCGGGTTTCGAAACCCGTTGTGGGCAGAGAACAGATAGCCCATTGTGTAGCTTTGTGCTTAATTACAAACAAACATTAATTGTTTTATTTTGTTGTAGTTCTGGAAATGACCGTGTTTTTATTTGGAGAAAATTTGATGCGGGAGCTTATTCAATAACGTATTGATAAAGTGTTGTTTCATGGTTCATTATTATCTATTGTGATGATTCCTAACAGTTTTGGTTTCCTCAAATTGATCACCCATTGCTTTTTTGTATTTATTTTGGTAGTATTACACGTGGAACTAGCTATAGACATTTTAACATTAAATATTTATCAGATTCTGCATTTGTTATAAATGTTACTCAGCTTATAGAATTTAGTAAGAATGGTAGGAATATGTTTCTAATAAAAATTATGGAATATTCGGTAAAAGATGCTATATACGTCAGCTATGTATAGTTTTTACCGTCGTGTGGCTTATGATAGGCTTTTAAAGAGGCAGATTTTGGCATCTGTTGTCTAGTTGCCAAGGTTGTTTCAGGTTCTGCGAAAAAAACTATGTAATTTAGAGGCGAATCTAGAAAACTTGGATACGTGTTGAGGATGCAATTTTATATTAAGTTGGTAAAGATAAATCTTCTTCAAAATATACTTTCGTGCTAAAAATATACGTTCTAGAAAGTATATTTTGATGTACACCCTAAAAATGGCGTGAATCCTCAGGTTTTTGAGAGGTTTCATACACAGGTGACCAGATTTCTTTTTCTTATGGGTGCCCATTTTTCTGATAAAGAGTTTACGGCATCTGATGTTCTTGACATGCAACTTCCTCGTTGTAAATCTCCTGGCTAAAATAGTTTTACAACTGAATTCTATCAAACCTTTATGCCATTTTTTCTTGACGACTTTCTATTGATTCTTGGAGATTTGTATTGATCTGGTAAATTGCTATATCATATGGAAATTGGCGTTATTGCACCAGTACCTAAAGGCAGAAATAGAAGAATAGTGATACGTGGATGTCCTCTGTCTTTGTTAAATACGGATTATCAGATTCTAGCAAAAAGTTGGATTTCGATTATTTAGTAAATATCCGAGCTTAGGGTGAAAGATACGTTAACTTACGCTTGTTGATTTCTCTCTTGTTTCTTTATACAGGAATCAAAATGACTGTGGTATTTTGGTTAAGTTAGATCAAATGAAAGCTTTTGATCGCGTTGAGCATGTTTTTTTTTCATGTTTTTCAACATGCCGAGATTCCAACTTTGATATTATCCGAGTTGCTTCTGTTCCCACTGTGATTAAAATGTGTTACCTATGTAGTTAATTGGACTAAAATCAAAGTATGTTGTTTGAGGCTTTGGCGTTTAATAATGACTTGTAAGTGGGTGAGTATGTATTTCTGGTGTTTTCCTTAAAGTGTTTGTCTTAATTATTCATATAAACTTGACTGTCTTGGCTCAACTGAATTGGAATGCTGTTATTGAGAGAATGATTCATATTCTGATTTCATGGCTTTATCGCTAGTTTTACTCCAGCATCTTAAGCACCTCCTTATAGCATGTGCTCCAAATTCTGAAGAAAAATAGAACTTTGATGAAAAGAATCCTGAAAATTGTAATGTATGAGTGGGACACATTGTTCTAGAAGACAGTATGGTGAAGAAGGTCCTAAAAGAAAGGATTCAAGAGAAACTACTTAAGAATAAGGAGAGAAACGTACTGCTAGATGATCTGAGAGATGGGTAATGTTATGGGTAGATGAAAAAAAAAAGAGCGAAAGATTGAAAAAGGTTGGAGGAGGAGCTGTTGAGCGAGGAAGAGCCTGCCATTTGGCAGATAACTCAATAATAATAATATTCTCACCTTGTTTAATATTAATAAATTCTTAATAGTCGTTTCTATAATGTGACATCCATTAAAAGTTCTGAGTTACTTTCATCAGGTCAAAATTATATTGAATCAAGATGTTTTCAGTTTTCTTTGGGATTGGCGTATTCATGAAGTTGCTTACGATATTTTAATTAAACAAGTATTAGAGGGAGTAGTTAATCTTATGGAGTTTTGCTTACGTAAATGTGCTTTTTCGGTTTAAACTTTTACAGCGTTGTTTGGTATATTTATAGGGTTGGTCCTAATTTTTTTCGTAATCACTATGGGCACATGAATTTTATTTCAATTCTTTGTCGTATTCTATTACATAGAAATTACAACTTTTAACCTTATTCTATCCAAGAACTTGCAGTAGTGTGGAATTCAGGAAATATAACTAATTTTGATTAACCTTTTTTTCATAGTCCGGCATTAGTTTATGAAAAAAGTTCCGCTATATTTTTTTCTTGAGTTTATTGTGGCGAGAATTGTTAAGGTTCGTAACTAGTTGCACAAAGTAATTCCGAAGTTTTTGAGTAGTCCAGCTGTAATTACTACTTTTACATAGTTCTATACCTGATGAATGCAATAATTTTAGAATAATAAAGAAGAGAATATAGGTTCTTCGAAGTTTCATAGTAAGGGATTTGGAATATTTGGGTATTTTTTAAGGTTCTTAGATAAATTGTTATATCAAGCTTTGTATGATCCTTTGCAATTTATTTCTTCCTGTTAGTATGTTTGAGTTAAAATTTTTAACGTGTCTGTTTTGTCGGTGTAGTATGCGACATAAGACTTTTGATCATTTTACAAGTTTACAACCTTGCAACTTGAATTATCTGATTTTGTTTAATGCTGTTACTAGTACTACTGTTAAACTTATACAAATTGGTCGTCACCTGACAGGTTATTATTTTGTTGTTGTTGTTGTTCCTGTGTATTGGAATCAGTGCCGCATCTCTATTTCTTTCTTCTGTTTTTTTATGTTCGGTTCACTTTGACTTTTTAGGAGTAGCCCCATATAATACTGGTTGGATCTTCTTCCAGAATGGCGTCAAAGAACTTCATGTTTATTAACATTCTTAGCTAAATTTGTTATTTTTACGTCTTTTAGTGTTTTTTTCGCTTTTAGCGTTCTTTTCCTCATTTGCTAAGATTTTTAAAAAACATAAGTTGTGAAAAAATACGCTCAGCATTTTGAGGCTGTTGGTACATTTTAAGAGTGACGATCAAATTCCACTAGTCGATTAGAGTAGTACACACGATCCCAAATACTGTGCGAGATTTTGCGATAACAGGATGCGAACCTGAAGCCTCGGATATGCAATGGGCCACGCTCGGCCATTTTATATTGTATTTTATTTATAAGATTAGTTGATTTTTGTTATCGTTTTGGGTGTAATTTTGTATGTCATATAGTTTCTCAAGGCTCAGTTTCTGTTCTCTAAAACTCAATTTTATTTCATTTCTATATGTAGTTGTTTAATTGTATTACTTATATTGTTTTCAACTACTAATGTATACTGTATTCTTGTTTATACCCTTGTATGAGAAAAGATTAATACAAAATATGAGTGCTTTTAACGTTAAAATATGGCCTTCGATCCCTGAAATGAGCACAGTACAAATAGCCTATTGTGCATGCAACTTTGTGCTTAACACCTAAGTAACAATCCATTGCTGAGCTGTTATTGAGAGAGCTATAACATTGTCTTCAGTTATTGTTTGTAAATTTTTGATATAATTTTTATCTAATTTACATGCTCTGTTCTTCTTCAGAGTAAAAATGTTAATGTAATAAGATGACTTATGTAATTACACGTTTTATAGTGTTGATTATTTTAATTTTAGCCTAAAACCAACACGAAATATTATTTTGTGACTGCTTAATAAATTTCGATGAAATTTACTATGCTGTATTCTGGAATCTTATACATAACAATATTCGAATGTAGTTTACACTTAAATATACTTAAAGTTCTACTTTTACGCTCATAAAAGCTAATATTGGTTTTATTTTAACCCTTTAAAGAATTGCATTTGAGTTGCGAAGGCACATTTCACGATGATGTTTTTCATTTTCATGTATATATATATGAACTTGGTAAAAATACATTATTTTTTAGTCTAGAGAGTGATAAAAATTATTACAAATATTAATTTTCCATATTTCTAATAGCAATGTTTTTAATTCAGAAATTCTTACCTTTTTATATCGAATTTCATTCCTCTCTAGTTAGTTCAAAATCATATGTATTTATAGTCACCTCTTTTTTGTTGTCAGTACTTTCGTGTAAAAGACTAAACCTTGTGCGATATAATTTTGAAATCAGCTGATTTATTTTTTATAATCGAACACATTTATGCCACTAATATTTCGTCACTTGAGCAACTTGGTGATTGTAGTTATGTTTATGTTTGGTCAGCTTTATGATTGTTTTTGTTTATTTGTTGTTAACTTTAATCTTGTTTGGCAAAAATAAATAAATATCATAGTCTCACATATACAGGGGAAGCAAATTTAGGAATTATGTATAACATGAAAATTTTAATAGTATTTTGAAGTATATAGATATTTTAATATGCAGGTTACCAGTGATACGTTTTTAGTCTCTAAATACAAATAATCATATTCTAAGTGCATAATAATTTAGACCTTTTATGAAATAATTTTACTTCAGAAAATACACCAAGGAAAGAACTGTAAATAAGCTTAACTGAATAAGTTGTACGAGAAATCTTGTTTTGATAAAATATTATCTTGATTACCTAAAAGATGAAAATAGTAATTTTGCTAAGAACATTATTTTCTACGAAAAATAAAGATTAAACTCTAGGTGAACTTACAATAACTTTTATACTATGTTTTATATAGCGCTTTTAATAATTAACTTATTCTGAGATGGGACAATTTGCTATAGAATACACTAGTTAGAATGACTGAAATCGAAAAGTAACAAAACAATAATGTACCGCATAGCAAAAGTAAGAAACTGTGTATTACTTTGTATAAAAAGGAAATCAATAATATTATACCATGAAAAAAAAAGAAACTACTTTTGAATGATAAATTAATAATTACATGTATAATTAACTGCATGATATAACGCAAACTAATAATTCAATGCACGGTGGGGGGAGCCGATCACTCTATGGTAAAGCTCTGAATTTCAGCTCTAGTAACCAAAGTCTGAATCCGTGAGATACCATAAAAAATATTACCCACACTTTAAGCTGTGGTTGCGTTATAAGAAAGGCAGTCAATTCCTTAGCGTGATGATCAGTGGTAGGGTACTGCTTACTGGTTTGGTATTTCCAGTAAAACAGTTTTTTCACAGGGCAGTCAGGTAGGCCTGCTAATTCAAGGTTCGGAGAATATAGAACTATAAAGTGTACTGATCCCTCCGACCTAAAAAGAAATACTCGGCACAGATAAAATTTTGAATATACTAATGTTGATTTACAAAAACACAATCACAATAAAATAACAAAAACACAACAAGAGCATGTGTCTATTGGTGGTTGTCGAACTGGTAGCAGTAATGTGAAGACTTCATTCAAAAGCTCATATTAGATCTATGTCCGCCCAAGTAGTTAGGGCAGTACCAGAGCGTCAATTCGACCGACCTCGTAACCACAAAAGAAAAATCGACATAAACTTAAATTATAATTTTTTTTCTGTCTAGAATTACTTCAAATTGTAACATGAAACTACATTCGTTTATCCTCAGTAGCTCTAAGTTCGTAACAGTGTATATTTATTTATAATTAACTTTCATTGTTTTATTGCCCTTTGAACTGTGTCTAACTACTATCTGCACTATTATAAGTTGTAAGTCACTGGGAGAACTTGCAGCTCACGTTATGCTAACGAATTACATTACCCACGAGCTGCTTGCTTGTGGGCCTCATGAAATATTTTGATTATAATATTTTAATATATATATTTTACCTAATCTAATCTTAATAAATCTAAAAGGGTTCCTATTTTTACATTTTACTAACTTTTTATTATACATAAAGAATAAACATGAAAACAAGAAATAAGATACTTAACCAATCTTTTTTTTCTTGCTGTCAGTTTTCGATGAGAGTTAACCCTGTTTTTTTTATACTAATAATAGTAATGCACTTAATAATTCTTATTTCATTAAATAATGCACCAAAGAATACAGACTAAGAACATGCAATAAGTAGACAAATTTCCTTCCCTATTTAAAATGTTCTGTCTTTCTTGCTATCAGACAAGAGCCATTGCAAATTCATTCAAGCTAGTCATTAACTTTCTCATGGGAATGATATTGGTGTACTCTGAGTGAAATTGACATCTAACTGTTCAGAACATAACGTTATACAATATGTCATTTGACAGATGAAAACCTTGACTTTCTATTGGTTATAGGTAATTTATAATGAAACGTAAGAGGGAACTACCAACCAATTCTGAAAGAGAGGATGTGAGAGGTGGGTGTGGAAGAAGGGGTCTGATTTTCTATTGGATAGCTCTGTAACCAAACAAAATTGAAGATTATACACATTTTTGTTTGTTTGAGCAATAACGATTTTATAGAATAATTTACGTATAATTTCGTACTTTTTTCGAGGGGTGGTGGATAAAATAGGGATGATGACATGCTAATAGAAAATGTGTCACGTGGGTCACACTAGTGGAAATTCAGGAGTTTTAAATATTGCCTTGTAAAATTAAGAACTTAAAACTTGTATACTATTAAAATGTGGATTATCTGCTAAGATTTTCTGCTATTCTAATTGGTATATCATAAACAAAAAGTAGTTTAATAAAATAAGTAGTTTAATTAAAAAACCTTGTATAATGTGCAGTAAAGAATAACAAGATTTGAAATTTTGACCTTATGTTCGCCTAAACCAGGTAACACTTTCGTTTCTACACACCATAAATTCTATTTCCATATCTTTCAAAACTTCATTTAAACTTATTAGTTTCTAAATACACAAATGGATATAATCGTAAAAAGACCTTGAATTATGAATCAAAGTATTAAGATTTTTTTAACAATGTTTCAGTAACATGAATTATACAATTCAATATTATTATATAAAACTCACGTTTCGTCATAGCCCAATATGCTATCATACATACTTACTAAAACTTCAGGTACTATAAGCATCATAGTTTATAATTTTATTGGATTAGCTTTCATACAAATTATGCTCATTTGAACTCAGTATGTAAGATTTTATATAGTTTATATATGATAGTGAACAATCAGTCAAAAGCTCAGTTTATTTATCTCATGTTATAATTTCCATAGACTCAGAAAATATAATTAATGGATACAAAACAATGCTATGATACTATATGATATTCGGTGTTCCTTTCAGATGAAATATTAAATTGCAGTAGAACGGGTCAAGGTCGTTGACAGGTATACGACAAAGGTCAGTTCTGAGTTGACCAAGCCTATTATAATACATTGTCGCTATCTATTTATTTACATTTTATTTCATGTTGAACATAAATGGTTCAAACTCTACATAATAACATAAATTTAATGTTCACCATACTTTAACTGGAACTTTTATACATCACTGAATTTAAAATTCAGTAAACATAGTTCTTTCACTCTACGTGATATAAAACACCAATTGTGCATTCACGATATTTGATGGGACACTTTAGTTAGCATTCAATTCTTGTGTACTTTCTATTAAATTAAACTTCATAAGCTGATTATTCACTTTTCTAAATAAATTGTCGTCACTCATACTGAAACATCTTAGCTTATAAAATATATGATTAACTTTCATAGAATGTTTGTACGTTATGCTCATATTACTATTTCAGTTATAGTTTATATTTTTTAGTTGTTTAATAATATCTGAAAGCAAACTGAATTAACATGAGACATCGTACTAAAGACATGTCACTACATAAACTAATGAATGACACTACACAAACTAATCATGCAAGATTTCAGTTAGTAGGCCTAACTACACCCCCCTCCCTCACCCAGAGCTGAACTAAAAATAAAATAAAATGAAACAACAAAAAACAATGAACTAAAATTGATGTTACACTTTAACATTAACTTTCCACAAAATTGCATCCAAATCACAACTATAGTAACATTAATACAATAAGAACCTCTAAAACTTTATTTTACTTATGCTATACATGCTACAGTCAAAGCACAATATACACAAAATAAGGCCAATGCTCACTTTAAAACCTTTAAACATTAATTCGAAAATTTTCATTAGTCATTTAACTTCAAACAAGTTACTTTAAAGGTCACCACAGTTCAAGTCAAAGTTATTCTAAGAGCTATAAAAGTTAGTAATGTTATTGAAAATTAAAGTTAAAAGTTACTAAAAGGTTTATAAAAGATATTCTTGCAGAATTCCTTATAACACATGAAAAACTTTTTAATCCTGTCTTAGTGAAACCCAACATTATATACGATAACAAAATACATTTAAGAAACCAGGTTTGCAAACAAAATTTAACTGACATCCATGTGATGTGTGTTTATTCTGAGTTGGGCTCCAGGCCATAGTTATGTCTGACCCTTGCCTTATTTACTGACAAGAAGGATAGCGTGCTATTTCTGGACATCACTTGTTAATGTCCCTGAAAGAAAGTCAGTTAATTGCCAATTAGTGAACACATCTTATATGCTCTCGAAATAAGGAAAGTTGAATTGTGTACTCGAGCAACTCTCAGTGGTCAAACTGGAAACTCTGAAAAATTGAGGGGTAGCAGGAACACTGTATCATCCAGTAATATACTGGCTGCTTTCCTTCTGGTCAGTATTTCGAAAGTAAGGATGGTGTCAAATAACCTTGGTAGCTTTGCCATGAATACAAAATACAGTACAATACTGCAAGGTGAAAACAAAAATAATTATGTAATGCAGGGTAAGAAAAAACCATAAAGTACTAAATGATAAAAAGTAATTGACAATATACTGTATGACACGAGATAGAATGATGTTGTGTTACATGGTAAATACAGAAAACAATGCACTGCATGATAAAAGAGGAAAAATTCAAAGTACATTATGGAAATAGAAGATTATATTTAATTCTAGAAGATAAACCTATAACATACTACGTGGTAAGACAAGAAACTGGTAGAAGATATACTGAGAACATACTACAAAGTAAAAAAAATATATATATATGGTAGAAATTAACTGGAAATGCATATCACAATGAAAAATTAACCGCCAGTAACACATAATATATGTCATATCCTGGCCCTCTTATAGCAGGGTAATTAAACAGTTTCAGAAATTTTATTTCTGTTACGAGATCTAATAAAACGAGTTTGTCACTGAAAGCCAAGACACCTTATGAATAAAAAAACAGCCCATGAAACTTAGCAATAGAAATGAGAAAAATACACTGAGACTATAGCAATTCGTAAATTCAAAGCTGTTAGAATATCATAACATTCTTTGGTATTTATCAACATCAGCAGAAAAAAGATATCTGCTAATAGTAAAAGGAAATGATTAAATATGTGCACTTATCTATCCCATGAAAAAAATGTATACATTATATATAGTATGGTATATTAGCAGGTAGAGTAATATATTAGTTAACATTTATTTCTATGCTGAAACTGTGTTACGGTTATGAAATATAATTATTGCAGGTTTTCCAATCAGATGGTAGTTTTGTGGGGAAGTTTGGCTCTATTGGAAGTCGTCCTGGTCAGTTGGAGCACCCACACTACATAGCTGTCAGTAATACCAATCGTGTCATCGTAAGTGACAGTAATAACCACCGCATTCAAATATTCGACGTGAACGGTCGCAGCTTATCTACGTTCGGCAGTGAAGGATCAGAGGAGGGTCAATTCAAATTCCCACGAGGAGTCGCTGTCGATGACCAAGGTTACATCATGGTAGGGGACAGTGGGAACAATCGAATTCAGATTTTCCATCCAGATGGTTCCTTTCTCAGATCATTCGGGACCTGGGGAGCCGGAGATGGAGAGTTTAAGGGACTGGAAGGGATAGCTGTAATGTCAAATGGAAACATTTTGGTTTGTGACAGAGAAAATCACCGTATTCAAGTGTTTTAGATGAGAAAGTAAGACATAAACCAATACTACTTTTCTTTAATTTGGCACCTCTAGATTATTTGTTTAGATAATTAGATTAGCATATCAAGTAATCAACTTTGTTCTTGGTATTAAGAATAAGAAAACTAGCTTATTAAATATGAAATTTATTTCTTGCTTTGAAATCTGCATAAAGGAAGTTAGATATCACATTACAATAGAAAAACGTAAAAAAAATGAATATTTTACAGCTTAAAGTCCTTTTTATTATATATTAGGTGATCCCACAGTATTTTTTGAGAAATTTCTGCTTAATCAGTCTTAATTTACAAAATTGTCCAAAATTATCTTTCTTATTTTAAAATTTAATAATTAAACAACTAAAGATAACATGCTGCAACATGCCCACAGTTACAGTGGAAATGGCATCCGTCACCCTTGTCTTTAGCTCCGGGATGTTTGCTATAGGCGTGCGATACACGATGCCCTTAACATACACCCAGAGAAAGAAGTTTAATGGAGTGATGTCTGTCGAACGTGCAAGCTATGAAATTGGCCCACCCTGCAAATCAAACGACGCAGAGCCTTTTCTTGCACGGTTGCCATTTTATGGGGGTTACACTACTCACTGAAGTGAAACAAAACATGACAATAAAAATTGTTTGAGTTGGGCTACTGCAAGGTTGTATTTCTTTAGTTGTTTAATTATTAAATTTTAAAATAGGAAAAATAATTTTGGGCCACCCTGTATAGTTTATAATTTTGTATCCTAGTGCAAAATAATTCTATAGTTTAGCGATGTATATTCAAGCCTTATTCTCGGGTGCCCTAGTCCACATCCTAGCGGATATAAATAGCATAAGAAATGCATGGTGAAACCGGGTTGTCGCCTACTACTAGCCTACATTTATTTTTAGTATAAAAGAGGAGTTGAAATGTGCTTAGTTAAATAAATGTAGAAGATGTGTTAGTTTGGTTGCGAAGTTATTATTTGAAAAGAGAAAAATGGTGAAGATATCTCGGTTATGATACACCAAAGAAAACTTTCCACGGAAAGAAAATGAGGGAGAACCTCGTAAAAATGAAAGAATGGAGTAACATATGTAGGATAACATAAAAGTACTTGAGTTGCTCATGTAGAAGCAGAATAGAGAGCTGTCTAAACAAAACGTAAAGTTATTTGGATTCAATGAAAAGTAAAAACAAAAATTCAGATGTATTAAACAGAAGATTTCAAAAATTTATCTAAAGGTTAAATAACAAGGTTTCTGTTTGTTATATATTTAAGAGCAAAACTACACGATGAGCTAAGTTCACTGTACCCACCGTAGGAATCGAAACCCCGGTTGTTAGCGTTAAAAGCCTACAAGCTTATCTCTGAGTCAAGTAACAGGGAGTTTAACCAATACAAATAGTGGTTGGAGCTAACTCAAAGGTAGCAATAGTTTGAATTATAAAAAGTTTCGAGAAACAAGAAATATAAAAGTGGAAAAATGTAAACATTGAATACAAAGAGAAAATAATAATTAAAAACTGCAAACATTTCACTCCATAAACATAGAATCATTAGGTAGAAAAGCAAAGATTAATAAATATTGATAAAATTTTTGCTTAATTTTTTTGCGTGGCTCGTACCCTGCATATCCTATTAGGGACTTGTAAACAATGAAATAATGGACCCACAAGTAATTTGAAGCATAAAAGTCAAAGGGTTAGGAATTAAATGTTGAACCCACAACGTCTCAACTCCAATTGCCTTTCGCTGACTGCAGCCAGTTGTGGGAAGGCAGTTACCCTTAATATTTAGAAATAGCTTTAACGTAGAATTATACCAACCCTAAAAAATCTACATATTAAAACTCCCAACCTCCACCCTTTTACGTGACATTATAAAAAATAATAATGATATTCTTATAGTAGAAATTAGGCACCCTAAATTTCTACAGAACTCTCAACCTCCGTCCTTTTAGTTTATATTATAAGGTAGAAAAATAATAATATTATTCTTATAGTAGAAATAAGCCACCCTAAATTGCTACAGAAATATAGCGCTGATATTAATCGCTTATGAACAATTAATGTATTGCATAGCATTAGGTATATATATATATATACATTTAAAAGGCGTACAACGTTAAAATCATTGCACAATGACTAATTTATTAAAAACAGGGACTAGCCCTAAAAAGATGCTATATGTTTCGGTGTTCTTACGCCTGAGGTTTGCAGAGTTCTTAACGTTATTCTACTTTTAAAATGGGGTAATAATAGATACCCTGGAAATTACAGCCCAATTAGTTTTAATTCTTTAATGAGAAAAATTCCAGATTATGAAAAAAGAAGCTTTGCAAAATCAGCTTATGAAATACATCATAAATGAAAATCAACATGGATTTATTATAAGTACATCTTTCCTTAACTATTTGTTAACTTTTTCGAGGACGTAACGTGTTAGCTGGATGATGGAATGGATGGGACTTAATTAACTTAAAATTTCGAAAAGCTTTGATAGGATGCTACACAATCACGTCAATAGGGGTTGGAAAAATCTAGAATTTAAGTTGTAGATGGTGGGGTGAAAGAAAGTAGAGAGTTGTTACTGTGTGCACTCAAACAGGTCACTTGTTATTAATAGTGTCTCAGGGGTAATTTCAGGGGCTTTTACTTTTCTTATTTACATGGGTGATATTAATACATGCATGATTAGTTAATTAGTAAAGTTTCCTGATGGCATTAAACTATTGGACATTTCTAGTTGTATTAAGAATGCTCGGTTACTACAAAATAACTTGAATCAGTTATTAAGTTGGAAAAGTAGTTGTAAAATTACCTTTAATTATAGTAGGTGCAAAGTAATGTATTTATATTATCATAATTTTGGTGACAAGTTTAAAACAGATAAGAATCCATTCAATAGCATAATTAAGGAAAGAGATATTGGCATAGTGGTGAATAAGTCTCTCAAACTATCCAGTTAGTGCTCTGTTGCTAATAGACTTCTAAAATGTACAGATGTATTTATAAATTATAGACATATTGATTACAAATCAAAAGAGGTAATTACTATACAAGTCAGTAGTTAGGCCTCACTTAGAATATTATGTAGAATTCTATTCTCCTTATTTACTGAAAGAGGTTCAGAGAAAAACTATTAGGATAATTCTGGGGATGGAAGGACTATCTTACAGAGATATGCTAAGATATCCTATGTTATTTTCTTTTGAGAAAAGAGGTGTAAAAATGAGACCTTATTTAAGATTATTAGGAGGATCATATGATGAACGCCTCTGATTTCTTTATGTTTTAGGATGATTAGCTTACGGAGTGAATTGTCGTAGTATAGGAACACACTTTACAAGAGATTAGAAGAGGAATGAATAATTTCCTAAAAAATAATGATTGTATGAGGGTAGGTAATGCAGGGACAGTCATAAGAACCTAACTGTCACTTATTGCCCGTGCATTTTTTTAAGTGTCCAAATCGAAAAGTTTCAACTTTATCTTATAGTGTTAAGAAGACACTGAAAATGGACTCTAATAATTTAAATATTACATTTGACCTACTCTTCAGTTTTCACTCTGAAGAGAAGTAGAGCAATTGTTTCACAACACATTATAAACTCAGCAAAAATTAAAAAAGAACTTCATCACAAACCTTCTTTACTATTTAAACCCTACAAAAACAATGCTTATATAATCTTAATGAATCTATTTCAGACAAGGGATGTTGTTGTTTTAGCGCAAAGCCACACAATGGGATATCTGCGCTATATCCACGCGAGGAATCGAATCCCGTTAGTGTTGTAAGTCTGTATGTAAACTTTCCACTGAACAATAAGAGAATGTAGACAAAAGACTAAATATAATTATATATATAGTAAATAAATACCTCTTACTGATTTAGAAAGTGTATGATTTGAGAAACATGAAAAAAAAATATTTATTTATTTCAATGCAACTTGTGGATTTTATGACGTAATCTGAAATATATTTTTTGCGTATTTTTTAGCGCTAGCCTTGTGTTTAGCAATTTTAAGTCGTTCTTTCTAATTGTGCAGAGTATCTATATGGTAATAAATGTTCCTAATTAGATCAGTCAACAAAGAGGATAGCAAACCTTAGACATTCAATTACCTAGTCTGCTAGTTAACTTTATTAAAAGTAAGTTTATAGATAGGTGTAAAATCTTATTCTAACTTAATAAGTGGAATGTAAAAAATTACTTTTAATTATGATGGTAAAAATATATATCATTTTAACATAACAACATAGAGAAAAACGCATTCATATGGTTTTTTTATACTCTTCCTTCTTGCATAAATATTTAAAGAAGCACTCAAGGACAAAGAGTATTCTACTTTTACAACTACATTTTTAAGTTATTTCTATTTAAATTGAAATAAATCTTGTCTTATGACAATTACACCAAAACAATACGGTTTAACACCAGACTTTTTATCTTTAAAGTTAATATTTATTATTAAATCAATATTCAACTTTGATAATAAACAAGATTACGACACTTATGATATACAACTCT
>NW_013666719.1:270100-274543 GCF_000517525.1 Limulus polyphemus | reverse complement strand
GTCTCCTTTTTATAAATAAACAGAGATGTAAATCATAAGAGACGAAATCTTGTTTATTATCAAACTTCGTTTTCCTTCGAACACATCGATTGCTAATATTCAACTTGTGTTAAACCTATGAAGGGCTACTTAAAAAGTATATTTTTATCCTAATTAACTGTTGAGTTTTTTAATGATATAGACAATCTTCATATATCGCTATGATGAGCTTTATGATTTTTAATTATACATTTTAATAATTCATCTTGTTTCTTCGGTATATTTTCCAGTTTTTCAAGATTGACGAAAAATATTCTTGCGAAGACAACGAAAAATGTACAAATTGTTTGTCTTTAATTACCAAAGTTTATTACAGCGACTGAGACTTCTACGCCAGACGCTACTTGAATCTTCTGTTCTCGTCACCAGATATTTTTTTTTTTGTTACAAATTATATGTATGATTTTCTCTTTTCTGTTTTGTCGACAGAATAAATGTGAAAGAAATAAAGTCTTTTTAAGTTGTAATTTTATATACTCTTTACTATTTTAGTCTCTTTTTTTTTCAATCTCTACAACAATGCAATCTGTATTTTGGAATTTGAATATTTACAGCACTCGAGACGTAGCAGAACGCACTGGAAGCTATTCAGGCACTTATTTTGTTAACCTTTCCGGGATATTTGGAACGTTTTTGACAACAAATAAGAATCTATGTTCAAATTTGACCTCACACATATGAAAATGTATCAAAAAATATCGCTGTCGCGGCACCTCTTCGTTCTGAGATGCTACAACAGCAAACACGCTGTCTGAGAATGAAAGGGAATGAAACATTAGGTATCTTTGTAAGCATTGTCTTTGGGAATTTTTTCATAGATGCGATTCAATTTACATTTTCCTTTAGGTTCGATAAACACAGAATATGAAAAGATAGAAATAAATAGTCCCATTCTTTTAAATGAACTAATACACTTCGTTGTTGAAGTATACGGCAAATCCGTCCAATATATATACTTCTCTTTTCTTGCTTTGTTACACCCGAAGTGCATTGGGTTAGTATTATAGCCTTTATAGCACACACTACAGCACAGTATGATCAGCTGGTTAATTTGCGATAGTAACAGTGGATAAAATACTAAAAAAATGTCTTCTGAACAGAACCATAGTTTTTCAACGTCACTAGATTTAATTTTTTTTTTTTAGTTTAGTATTTATTTCATTAACTTATTATTTTTATTTTTTGTCGCTTTTTAGTTTTCATTAATTAAAAAATACTGATAGAGTTACTTCATCTTTAAGTGATTTTTAACTGCTGCTGATATGATATAGTGGGTGCCTGTACTTCTTTTTTTTCTTTTTCTTTTCAGGAGGCACTTGAACACTGAATATTTAGTAAGTTTTGGGTATTCAATACTTACAAATCTGTAGAGCACACCTCGACTGAAGCTTAAAAATCAGTAACATTTCTTTTATCAAAAGAATTAGTTTCATTCCATATCGCTTCAGCATATAAGCGCATTTAAATGCTATTCCTTTCAAATATATAATAAAACTGAAGTGGGATTTGACCATCACACTTATAGTGCATCCACGATCACAAAATGAGGAGAGAATGTTTTTGTTCAGTTATAGGGCTCGAACTATTGATTCACAATCCAGCACGTTAACAGCTCAGTAACGCTCAGCCCCTCTTACGATCTAGGCCATAACTTAGTTTCCTCGTGGTCTGTTTTAATGTATAAGTCATTTCACACCCTTCCTCTCTAGCTTATACAATCATGTCATATCCTGTATTTTCCATACCACTCTTGTAGAGAGACAAGTTGAATATTAAAGTAGAATTTCATCGTTGTTCTTTAAATTCTTATTACTATATTTTCTTATGGGTATGGGTTAGTATGGGATGTAGGAGCTAGCGAGTCCGTGCGATAACACAAAATATTCCACGCACTTTAAGTTGTGGCTGCGTTACAAGACTGACAGAAAATTCTTAGTATGGATAGTGGTAGATAGCGTGATTCTGACTGGATTAAACTTGGATTAAAGTCCAATACATCTCAAGTTTTTGCTTGTTCTTAATGTTTGAATTCAATACATTTTCGACACTATTCTGTTCAACATGTTAGTTATATTCTAGCATAAAATTTTCGACGTTCATTCTTCTTATTGTGTTCGACGTTTGGGACTAGGACCGATCAGATAATATTTGAAATTATCGATCTAGCCTTGATGTAATATTTGGCCAATAAAGATACTATGTCTTCTTGGGACATTTTTTTATAAATCTTATACTTTATCATTCGGGATGTTTTGTAGAGAATGGATTATAATATCATTAAGGGTGTAAGTTTCTGTGTGATGCTTTTTGGTAACTTGAAACCAGGGAGTTTACTTAATAGAAAAGGGAGTTTTTTTAACACATGCCCAAGGAAAAAATATTCTACTTAACAACCATTTTTCGAACAACTGTTCTTCATAAGGTTTTGCAAGTCTATTAATAGAGCAAGGTGCCACTCGTTTACGTTAATGAAATTGTTCAAAATAGCTGCCTATAGGGAAGCAAATTGGTGTATGGCTCCAAATTTTCAAAATGCTTACCTATGTAATGAAACAAGAATTATTTTATCGATTTCCCAATATTCCAGAAATGTAAGTAGATCTAAATATTAGACTCTATAGAATTATACTGTTATAAAATGATGTATTATTTCTCTCAATCCTCTGTATGATGTATCTCAACTAGACTTGATCAAGTCCTAATAGTAATACCAGAAAGTTTTTAAAAGCTAAATTTTATTTCAGTAAAAAATAAACCCAATTTTTGAGTCATGAAATTATTTGAATTAAAACAGCCAAAGAACTGTACAAAATTCATAGAATGTGTAAGCACAGTTTGAAAACAAAATGTTTATGTACCTGGCTAGTATTAAAAGCTCTTTAATTCCTAACACTGTACCGATGTTGTTTGTTATCCCAAACCCACCACCTTAGTTAACACCGCAGCACTTGCTTTCATTCGTCATATTTCCTACCACATACAAAAAAGGTTTGCGTTAAAATTATTATGCTTTTACAAAGTTTAAATATTGTCAATAAAATTCTCAATTCTTATTAAATTAACACTAATTGGCACGCACAAAACCTGTATCATGTTTATTGTGTTAAAATTATTTAAAGACAGTATGAATATAAAATCATGTAATGAATATAATAAAAAAAAACATGTGAAACCATGGTGAAAACTTAAATATGTTACTTCTATTCAAATATGATCGTATTCATAGTTTACTGTAATTTCAGTTATTTCATACAATTTCATGAAATATAAGAAAATGAAATATACACCTATAAGATGATGTGAGCACTTCATGAAATGTACACTTATAAGACGATGTAAGCACTTCATGAAATGTATAAGTCAAATGCTCAGTTCATTTAAATTTCCGCCCGGTAGCTCAACGGTAAGTCTATTTGCTTATAACTCTAAAAATCGGGTTTCTATACCAATGATGGGCAGAGCGCAGATAGCTCATTGTGTAGCTTTGTACTTCCAAGCAAATAACTCATTTAAATTTTATAAAAATGTATTGATACTTACAGAGAGATTAAACTATGATAAAATGTTTGGCCCATATACATCATTTATGCGACATTACTTCCAGTGGAAAACACTAATATAAATATACTGAAATAATAGCATTTCGAAAATACACACAGTCTTCTTATGATGTGCACGGCTGACTACTTGGCAGCACCATCGAGTTAATAGCACAAAGTGAATGTACTACAGCGTCACCCTCCCTCTACTCCTTATTAAGACTCCCTTGCTTGAAATGTTTATAAATAGTAATATAAACTATATGCTGTATAACTCCCTTAAACGCTTACTACTTTTTTTTTGGATTTTAAATAAATGTTTGATATGACAAAAATATATCTGTTTTATTCCTCTATATTCATAAATACATGTGTGTGTTTTGTAGGTGTAAATAATGCTTAAAACTTTTGAAAATGTAGGAGAATTGCATTTGTTTGAAGTTTCTTTTTGCTTAATTTGGTTCTAATTATAGAAAACTTTGGGGTCAAGCAGAGGCGGATTAACGTTTTGTGAGCCCCTAGGCCCGCGTACATTTTGAGTCTGCCCCGCCTCTCAAACAAAAAAAAAGTGAAAAAAAATTTTATTATGACTTTATGGTGTATTTTTCTTACTTATTATTCTTACAAATGAGCCATTGCAGTTTTAACTTTTATAACATTATACTCTTGGTTACAAACATATTGTTGCGATCAGAGCCGTATCATCCATTAGGCACAGTGCCTAGAACCTACAAAAGTATATTTCAAATCATTTAAGAAATTTAAATATTTTAAAATTATAAAAATAAGTATAAAAAATATAATTTTATTTTATTTTAAGAGAAGAAAACGAAACAATAAGAGGAGGTTTTTTTCAAACATTAAA
>NW_013666719.1:268120-269991 GCF_000517525.1 Limulus polyphemus | reverse complement strand
TGGTACATATTTGAGAATAACAAAAATTCATCAACAAAGGATTCCTCCAAATCACTGGAATAAGTCTTTACCAGAGACCTGGCTTTCAAGATACATGCATCCAGGGACAGTGATTTGTCAACCAGGAGCCAAATCTGCCGTACATCATGGAATGTGCTTCTCGACGTCTACCCATCTCAACAATGAGCTTGTCTACAATATGATAAAATGTTTGTGTTTGAATCTGTCACTCACACTCATGGTTGAGACTGTGCCATCCCTGGCTCCTTCATCAAAAAAAATGTTTCCTCACATGTTTGCGTTCAGTCCCTATCTTCTCTTTGTAGTCACTTTCGGAAAATTCCTTGGCCGTTTTTTCAAAACTGTTAAATTTGTCACGGATCTCTGAGAAGTATGCCAGAAGACTGCCATACAATTTCACGACTGTGACTAATTCAGTTCCAGGTTTTTGAATAGCTTTATTGGCTATGTTTAAGTTTTTAAGTAAATCGTTCCAGACAGTGCACATTAATGCAGTTTCAAATGTATCAAGTTTTTTGACAAGGGATTTAGCTTCATGAACAGCCGAAGGAGGTTGTCCAGCACGTTCTGCAACACTGATCAGATTCTGTCTGATCTCTCAGTAGTTCATGAATAGAGCTGTCACGGCATCACTTCTTGCAGACCATCGTTTTCTGATATACTGTGAACTACATATGCAATTCTTTTGGTTTTGAGACTTTCAGTAAGTATACCCCATCTTTGTGGTGAAGCCGAAAAGAAATTGTATATGGACTGTAGAACTACAAAAAAGTTTACAGCCGTTGTGCAACTTTATACAGCAACAGATCCTACGAAGTATAGACTATGGGCTGCGCATGGTATCCACTCTGCTAACTTGTTGATTTCTTTGAATCTTGTTTGCACACCCGAGTATATCCCGCTCATGTTGCTTGCATTGTCACAAGATTGTGATCTGCACCATGCAAGATCTATTTCACTTTGTTTAAGAAATTTGGTCAATACATCAAAGAGGTACTTGCCATCATGTCTCTCAAGAGGGATGAACTGTACAAATCTTTCCACAACTTTTCCATCATAGAGCACATATCAAAGTATTACAATAAGTTGATCAGTGTGGCTAATATCTGGTGTGGAATCAATGCTTACACCGTAGTACTTCAAATAGTTGATTTCTGTAATAATATGTTCCTTAACTTTTAATCCCAACATGTCTATAAATTCATCACAAATGGTCGAAGATAGGTAGGACACATATCCTTTTCCAGGATTTTTGAATTTTTCAACATGTTCATGAAGAAAAGGATCAGATTCTGTCAATAATTCAATACCCCCAAGAAAGTTCCCATTGTTTGGACTGCCAGTGATTTCATTGTCACTTCAAAAAGCTATGCCTCACTCAGAAAGAATTTCACAATAGCTACTATTGTTTTTAGAACTTCAAACCTACATGCGTTTTTGCTTGGTATTTTCCAGCTGTGCATCTAATATAGTAGCTTTCTGATGCTGCAACTTGTTAGAGAGTGCATGTAAGTGATATTTTGCCTGCTCATGTGAGTATATTCTGGTAGTGGCGTTCTTCCAATCATCAAATCATGTTGTTACGACAGCGGAAGTCACGCGACGCTGGGAGCATGCGCGCTGGAGATTCTAGAAGGATTGGGAACCTCACAGATGTCCCAGCGTTTGCTAGACGCCCTCTTTTTTAGTATATAAGTCGGAGATAGATTGAAGAGAAATAAATAATAATTGAGTCAAGCGAACAGTAGGCACCGTAAGTAGAGTGTGTGAATCGCTGAGAATTATAGCGTGTGTTTATAAAAGTAGTTAAGTTAAAGTGACTGTTGAAATTCTGTGAATTGCAAAGTTGT
>NW_013666719.1:262588-267313 GCF_000517525.1 Limulus polyphemus | reverse complement strand
CTCGGAAAGAATTTCTACAGGAAATTAACAAACAAGCAGATACGTAACAAATTGGTGTCAAAGAGTGGGGCGGAAAAAAAAGAAGATGGAACGAGAGGTGTCAAATCAAACTAAAGCTTAGGAGATTTGATGGCAGCAATACAAGAACAGCAAAAGAAACAAGAAGAGAGACAACAACAGTGGCAAGAAAACCTGCAACAGTGGCAACTCGAACAGCAAAACAAACAAGAAGAGAGATTACAACTGTTGTTGGAGGAAAAAGAAAAGAAACAAGAAGTACGAGAAAAGAAACAATAAGAGAGACAACAACAGTGGCAAGAAAACCTGCAACAGTGGCAACTCGAACAGCAAAACAAACAAGAAGAGAGATTACAACTGTTGTTGGAGGAAAAAAGAAAAGAAACAAGAAGTACGAGAAAATAAACAAGAAGAGAGACTACAGCAGTGGTTGGAGGAGAAAGAAAAGAAACAAGCAGAGAGGCTATAGCGGTGGTTGGAGGAGAAAAAAATAAACAAGAAGAGAAACGACAGCAGTGGCAGGAAAACCATCCTCAGTGGCAACTGGAACATGAACAGAAACAGAAAGAAAGACTCCAACAGTTGAGAGAAAGCCAGCACACACAAATTGAAAATATTAGTAAATTTCAAAGTGAATTAAATACATTAAACGATGATTTACTGTCTTTTACACAAGGAGGATATATTAGCCATGTACCTAATCAGCCCCAGACAACGGAAAGCCCCTTCCAAACCCCGCAGCTAAACCCTAATGCAGACATCTTCAGTCCTGCCAAAAGTCACATTCCAGGCATGAGTGTCAGCAATAGGGGTGATCTAGTACGAAGGAAGCCACTGGAATTCGATGTGTTGAAGTTGCCGGCATTGAGCTTATTTGTGCCCATGTTTGTTACAGTGCCAGCAAAGTCCCTCAAACTTCTCTGAAAGCTGCCCTTTTTTGACCTTGAATACTGATGACTGTACCAGCCTTGGTATCTCTATCCTGGACTTAACGTAGGATTCGAATTCAAGAGCTCTAGCCATTGCATCCTGCATTGTAGAAGGGTGTGCTTGCTTTACTTGTATCTTCAGTTTTGGACTGTCTGAGGCATCTACAAACTGATCCCTCAGCAACAGCTTGAGGACATCGGGTGGTGCATTTGAGTAGGTCTTGTGTGCCATTCTTTCCAAGTCCTGTGCCAGCTCTTGCAGTCTCTCCCCTTTAGCACGGACTCTAGTCTTAAACCTAGACCTGTAAACTTCGGACTGATTTTGAGTTCCATACCTGATCTCTAGAGCAGCTAGCAGTGCTCTATAGTTGTTCCTGTCGTCTGCTGACAACTGTCCAAGTATTTCCAGTGGTTGTCCCTTCAAGCTCGTTGCTAGGAACACTGCCTTCTGCTCCTCTGTCCATCCATTCATTTCTGCCAGGAGCTCAAATTGTGCTCTATATGCTTCCCATGGTGCCTTCCCATCGAATTCCTGTGGCTTCCTTCGTACTAGATCACCCCTATTGCTGACACTCATGTCTGGAATGTGAGTTCTGACAGGACTGAAGATGTCTGCATTACGGTTTAGCTGCGGGGCCTGGAAGGGGCTTCCCTTTGTCTGAGGCTGATTAGGTTCATGACTAATATATCCTCCTTGTGTAAAAGACAGTAAAGCTTCGTTTAATGTATTTAATTCACTTTGAAATTTACTAATGTTTTCCATTTGTACTTCTTGCCACTGTTGTTGAGTTTCCTGTAACTGCTAGAGACTTTCTTCCTTTTTTTCTTGTTCCAGTTGCCACAGCTGTAATCTCTTATCTTGTTTATTTTCTTTCTCCTCCAACCACTGCTGTAGTCTCTCTTGTTTATTTTGCTGTTCAAGCCTCCACTGTTGCAGGTTTTCTTGCCACTGCTGTAATATCTCTTTTTGTTTCTTTTCTTTTTCCTCCAACAACTGCTGTAATCTCTCTTCTTGTTTATTTACTCGTTCTTCATGTTTGTTTTGATGTTCTTTAATTGCTGCCATCAAATCTGCTAAGCTGTAGTTTGATTTGCCACCTCTGGTTTCCATCTTCTTTTTTTCCGTCCCACTCTCTGACACTAAGTTGTTGCATCTCTGGTCGCTTGTTAATTTCCTGTAAAAATTATTTCCGAGAAAAAATATTCAGCGATACAAGTCATTTCTTAATTAAAACTAGTTTATTCTTTCTCATAACAAACTTTGTAATACACTTAATTTACACAGTCACTTTAACTTAAACACACGCTATAATTCATAACGATTCACGCACTTTTCTTCCAGTCACTACCGCTCACTTGACTCAATTATCTGTCTCTATCTCTCTATCTGCAATTATCTTATTGCTTTATTTGCCAGGCTTATATATTAAAATAGAGGGCGTCTGGGAAACACTCGAGCCTTCATGATTCTTCTAGAAACTCATCACGTGTTACCAGCGTCATTTGACTTCCACTGTCGTAACATTGCATTAAATTTAGAACAAATATCCTAAATAGTGTGATATTCCTGAAGAAACCACAAAGGGGAAACATCAGTTAAAAAGTATCTTATAATTATTTTTAGTGTAAAGATTGTTTTGGCCCGGCATGGCCAGGTGGTTAGCGCGCTCGACTCGCAATCTGAGGGTCGCAGGTTCGAATCCCCGTCTCCCCAAACATGCTCGCCCTTTCAGCCGTGGGGGCATTATAATGTGACTGTCAATCCCACTATTCGTTGGTAAAATAATAGCCCAAGAGTTGTGGTGGGTGGTGATAACTAGCTGCCTACCTTCTAGTCTTACACTGCTAAATTAGGGACGGCTAGCGCAGATAGCCCTTGAGTAGCTTTGCGCGAAATTCAAAACAAACAAACAAACAAAGATTGTTTTTTCTAACTTTATTATCAAAATGTGTAAGTCCCTCCAGTATGTTCAATAAATTATGAAAGAAGTTTAGCTTCGTCTTTCATCAAGATTCTATGTTAAATCTACTTACACTATGTGTATGGAAACTAAAAATTTGTACACAGAATAAGAGGATAAAAAATACATAGTATGCCACTATGCCTGAATATCACAATATTATCTAGTTTCGGCTTTAAAAACTAATTTTATGTGATTAATGTTTTTCTATAATTTCTTAACTTATAAAAAATTTAAAATTTAGTTGTGAGACAGGTTTTGAAAAAAACAAACAACTTCATTTTAACTTAGAATTTTAATTTTTATGTTCATCAGAAAGTTTCATTTTATATACGTCCATGATTTATCAATAACATAAGACCCGTCCTTTCACAGTGGCATCGCCATAACCGCTATCAGGCTAGGTAACAATATTTTTGATAAAACTATTAATGGTTGAGATCAATTTATATTTAATAAATATAGATTATTTTTCAATAAATAATAATATATTTATTTATCTACGTTATATGGATATGATAAAATTGATTTCTTGTCATAAAAAATCTTTCTTTTAAACAGACATAATTTAATACAAATACATTTTCGGGAAACAAAAGGATGGCTAAAGAAACTACAAGCAATTCCCAAATCTGTGGTGTGTTCTCAAGTTTTCTAAGCTTCCAATTCCATTCCTTTGTTTACCCCTGTAGAAGCCCTATTTAGTTACTTTCCCACGAAACCATAAATTACTGCTCATACCACTTTATTTAAACGTTGACATAAATAAATTATAAGCTTTTCTTTTCAATAGTATTTAAACTTTGCCTATAGCTGTTTTCAAACCTGCACTTCATTAGTAGTTGTTCAGACCACGTGGTGTGATATCATAAGTGGGTGGAACAAAAGTTTTTATAATATAACCAATAACAGAGAGGGAAAATCAGGTGAGAAACAAAACAGGGATAATTATGTTCTCAAGTATTGGTGTCTTGGGATAGGTATAAAAAGTCTAATAATCAATAAGTGCATTGTTTACAGGTGAGATTCTATGTAGCTGAGCAAATATGAAAGTGTGAATTTCTTTTTTAATTTTCTTTCTCAATTATACTAAATATCTAAATAAGACAAAATGTCAATTCTAAAATATCCCTAATTACAAAAATTGCTGAAATAGTCAGAATTGTTATTTTAAATTAAATTTTGAACTTTGATATGCTGTTGTGAACTTAACACCTGAAAGGTGTTCCCATGATAAAGTTAAACATTTAAGTTGATGGCAGCATATGCCCAAGCTATGCTGTATTAATTTGTGCTATCCAGTGCAGCTTGCCATTAATCTTTCTGCATCTACATTGGTGCCGAGTGGAATAGAATCTGTGTTTGATGATGCTCTGTTGTAATAGAATATGGATCATCACATGTCCAACAAACAGGTAAACCTCAGTTCAAATAGACATCCTAAAAATGGAAACTCCTACAGCATAGATGATGCAGCTATGTGTATTTAGGAAGCTTTGTTGACCCGTAGAGAACCATGGAAGCTACTCTAAGACACTTATGGTATCTGCAGTCGAGCTGTTGGTTGTCACTTTGGTCAAGCCTTGAGGCCGTTCAATGATACCGAAGATTGATTCCAAAATAGACTGTTGCTGCAATTGCCACTTTTACCCACTTTTTCTTTTGCTTCAATGCTCAGAACAACATGATCACCTAGAAAAGTTGTGTATTTTTGTACATGTAAAATGTTTTGATTAGATATTACTACTTTTTGTTTTACAAGTGATATAACCTACTTTTATTGTTTTACAGAAGTTATAGAGATGTAAAGTTTGTAC
>NW_013666719.1:227755-261588 GCF_000517525.1 Limulus polyphemus | reverse complement strand
TCGAACATTAGAACTAATAGTTCTAGTCCATTTATAAGTCCCATTAAGCTGTCAGCAATATTTTTTCTGTGTTTGAGATATTGTAATACTTTTCATACAATATTATCAGATTTTTTTATTGCATATGTTGTTTATATAGTAATAAATATTTTGTCAAATAAATACGTTTGTTTTGTCCTCCTTTGTTTGTTATATATTTTGTAGTTTTTGCCACTTCAGGAGTTACAAGAAGAACAATAATTTGTCACTTTTTGACTACTTGTTTCTATTAATCTAAAACAGATATGAAGCTACTGTTTGAAGAAACTTGAGAATTATAGCATTCCAGCATTAGGTACAAAGATAGCAATGTTCTATGCTTAGAAAGAATTTGGTCCTGTACATATTGTCACGGCAGTATTATTCCACCATCTAACTTGACTAGGGTCACAACCAGCCTCTAGATCTCGATTGCTTCTGAAAACTAGTATGTGTTTTTTTTGTTGTTTTTTTTTTGGTACAGTATTTTAGGTACTAATTAATATACAGTTGCGTTCCTTATTTCAGGATGTTTTGGCATTATCTGAAAGTAGTCGTAAAAAAATGAATAATCTGAATAAAAATCCTAGGTTGGTGGGGAGAACAAGCAGGGCTGACTCATGGCTGATTCAAAGGGCTCAAAGAACCCATAACAAAATGTTAAAAATTGTAAAAATTTAGAAAAAGTACTAACAAACAAAGAGAAAGGGGATATTTGTGGTGAAAGTTTATTTGCAGAACTTAAATTAATATCACATCGAATACCAAATTCAGAGAGTATAAATCTTGACCACATCTCTACTGTGAATTGGACTGCTTTTAACAAGAAGTGACGCAACTCCTTTGCCATTTATGTCAAGTTTCTCGTCTCGACTGCTGCACCCCTCTCTTCCGATCCACTTTCTGTGTCTTACAACAACTTTCTTGAAGATTGAACATTATTAAAAATCCTCTCAGAGATTTTGCTTATATTTAGCAAATTTGTGCGTGTATTCTGTGTTTTCAAGAAAAGAAATGGAAAATCGCAGTCTGCAAAATAATCTGCAAAACTTTTAAGGTATAACATTCAAAGTGCATTACAAGACCTTCAAAATAAGCTCATTTTGGGCTGAGGAATCACGTTTACTTGTAGACTTTCAACGGATCTGTAGGGTTTTCACTAAGAGTAGAGCTAGGTATGCAATTTGCTGCTCAAAAAAAATAGTCAAATTGCACAACTATTCAATTGTATGTATGTGAAAACCAAATCAAAGAAAACTTTCCAAATATGTTTAATGCTCTGAGAATTTTATTAACTTTGCTTGTTAATGTGGCTAGGGCTAGATTAACAAATAAGGCACAAGAGGTCATGGCCTAGGACCCCGCGCTTTCATGACTATATATTATTATATTAATCAATTCAATTGAATTGCAAATTTCGGACCATTGAAAGCATATCACTTAGTAGGAAATGAACTATTTTTTAACATCATGATGGAATGTATGATGTACATTTCGTAGGTGATCAAATGAAGTTCACAATTTGATCATATTTTCATCATCACATTAGCGCGTGCAAATCATAATTTTCATCATCATATTAGCGCGTGCACATCATGAATTTCACCATATAGCACAATGCTTATAAAAGCTCTTTCTATAACGACGAAAATGTCGATATGTCAAAAATCGTTATGTGAATAAATAAAATATAGTGGCCCAGCATGGCCAGGTGGTTAGGGCGCTCGACTCGCAATCTGAGGGTCGCGGGTTCGAATCCCTATCCCACCAAACATGCTCGCCCTTTCAGCCGTCGGGGCGTTATAATGTAACGGTCAATCCCACTGGGTGGGTGGTGATGACTAGCCGCCTTCCCTCTAGTCTTACGCTGCTAAATTAGGGACGGCTAGCGCAGATAGTCCTCGTTTAGCTTTGCGCGAAATTCAAAAGCAAACCAACAAACAAAATATTCTAAGTATGCACGACCTTTTTCGAGTTGGATAATAAGAAAATATTAGATAAATAAAGGATAATAAAATATTTATAATGTAATGAATTTATATAGGAATGTGCAAATAGAATTTAGACGTGTGCAAAAATGCTGCTTGTAGCTTAAAAATAAAAAAACGCGAAACAACAATTATTGAATATTATTAAATAAAAATCTCGATAATTATCTAATCAACATGAAATCTCAATATCTTATCGTAAATATATTTCATCATCAATTATAGATAAAACCAATCGATTGTATAACAGGATAAACGTCCCTGATTTCAGAAAATATACTCATTGGGCTTTGCGCCAAACGTTCTCTATTTGTGCCTAGGGTCCAGCAGTAGGTTAGGGCGCTCGACTCGCAATCTGCGGGTTGCGAGTTCGAATCACCGTAACACCAAACATGCTCGCCCTTTTAGCCGTGGGGGGGGGGGCGTTATAATGTGACGGTCAATCCCACTATTCGTTGGCAAAATAGTAGCCCAAGAGTTGGCGGTGGGTGGTGATGACTTGCTGCCTTCCCTCTAGGCTTACACTTCTAAATTAGGGACAGCTAGCGCAGATAGTCCTCGTTTAGCTTTGCGCGAAATTCATAACAAACCAAACGAAACCGCAGTAGGTTAATCTGGTGTCGAGTATGGCAGGTGGTGAAAGATCGTATTAGAGTCTAAAGTTGATAAAAACATTTTTGCGTTCCACAAAGAGACAAGAGAGATTAAACGGTCTAGCAATATTTTCTATAGAAAATGAAACGGCCAGTGAGATTAATGTCTACAAATTAAGGAAGTTTTGCCATGTTAAAAGCTTGTGAAGTTCCATTTTTGTACTCTATATTCTGGATTTTAAAAATATATTTAAAACTGTGTAAAGTACAAAAAATATATAAGAAATAAAAATATAAACATTTGAAAAGAGGCACATTTTTTTTATTTTCGCATCCTTCAAGTTTTGAACTTGAGCCGGTACTAAAAACAAGAACAAAAACAAACAAACGGAATTACTATATTTTGAAGAATCGCGTTTTTTTTTTGTTTTTTTTTTGAAATAGCCAACTAAAACTGACCAAGCCAATATGAATATATTGAGTCCTTTGTAACCACTTACCTGTACAACAAAGTTTGAGAGATTTAATGCTAATATCGCACATTTGATCAACAAGTAAATCATTACCCAAGTTAACTGAAGAAAACAAACCATAGCTCTTAAAATCTTACACAAATTATCCTTAATACTCGCTAAATTTTATAATTATCAATAACATGTGATCAAAAGTAAGCTAACTCCATAAATTAGAACTGAACAAATAAGTCATAAATAAATGAATCTATTTCTATGTAACAAACTGAATATGTATATATATATATGTTATTGTACTAATTAGAATGCATTGATTCAATAGTTGGGGATGTTTTCTATAAACAACATATTCAGTCATAAACCCAATTTTATCTCAAAAGGCTCGTTCAACTTATAGGATTTAGGAAAATGCTTTTGTAAAAATATTTTTAGTGTTTTGGTTTAGATGTTTCTTTGGAAGAGGAAGCTGCTGAACATGATGATGATGATGCAATACCTAGAACGATTGTGAATATTAAGAATCGAGAATCTTTGAGAAATATCTAGAAACAAGAGTACACTATAAATAAGAGTAATAAGTAATAAGAAGTCAGTGAGTGTTTCAACTCAGTATTAGACAGTGAGAATTAATACATTTATTCTGTCATTCAATTACACGATGTGTTACATGTTTTTTATCGATCAAAACAAAGTAAATTAGGTGTAGTTACCGTTAATAAGGAATTTTTGATGAAACTTTGTGTTAAAGTAGACACAGTTTGTAGTGAACGTTATAGAAGAAACAAATTACTTATTTTAATTATATGGAGTGTATTATTTTCACTAAATAACTAAAAAGAGCCTGACCAATGATAGAACATGCTATAAAACTGGTGTCAGAAGTAGGATTATTTTAGTGAAAATAAAATAGAACTTTGGCTAAATTTCAGCATGACAATCCGATCATGAAGCAAGATCAGAGCTTAGCTAGAGATGATGAAACAATTAACATAAGATAAAAAAAAAGAAAGTGATAGAAAGTTCTAAAGAATGACAAGAAGTAGGAGGCAGTAAATTAGAACAATGGGATATAAAATTGAAATAAGACCAAGAAGAAGGGGATAGAAAAAGAAAAGAAAACCAATAAGAAATTTACAGGAAATTAAAAGAATTTCAGGAAATGAGAAATGGAATATTAAGAGAAGAGTTAAAAAAGCAGCATAATATTTCATGAATATTAAGAACAACAATAAATCTGATTACATACAAGATCGGCAAACCTATTTGAAATGTGTAGAAGGATTCCAACAACAAAATTAAAGAAGCAAGATAACAGCAAGATCAATGAGATTGAAGAGAACATCAATGACAGAATAAATTATTTGGAAAATGAATTGATAAGTGCAGTGATCAAACCAACCACACCTTTTTTTTTGTATCCACCCAAGAATTATAGCCTAAAACTTCATTTGCTTTATAAGTGGAAAATGAGATCCTATTTGATTTACACATTTTACCACTATTACTGTATCATTTGTGACTGCAAGACCTTCCTGGACTACTCCAACTATGTGACCACCAAATCTAGTTCCAGAATTTAGCTGGCCAGTTTAACAACATCGCCTAATTAAAAAATAAACAGACTGTGATAGAAAGGTTCCATTAAAGGAATATCGAATTCAGTTCGAAAGTGAACAGGTGGAATAGTGAATAACAAGTTATTCATCTTGTGGAACGTCTAAAAGCACTAGCATTAATAACAGTTAGTAACCTTCCAGCCTAGAGCCATAACAACTATCAAACTATGGTAGCTACCTTATCCAACAGGTTTGGAGTGACACACCAGGAGGAATTATCCAGAGCAAAGTTTCAGAACAAGATACCCGGGAAATATTATTCGTTAGCCAAACTTGTAAAATATTTGGAAAAGCTTGCCCAACTGTCTTACCATGAAATGATGGATTCGTTGACACACTAACAACTTATAGATACCATAACTGATGAGGAAATGAGAATTAGGTGGAATCAAAGTTGGTGAATATATTTAGAGGAAGCTCTCCTGTTGGCAATGGTACTGAAATCCATTAAAATCGGAAGTAACTAACTAAAGGTGCTATTTAGAAGTTATAGGGATTAGACAGATAACTAGCTACATTGAAAGGAGGAACTAAACCGTATGACAATTAGTGTTTCAAGTGTAAGTTAAAAGAACATATGTCGGGAACAGCAGACAAAAGTATATAGGAAATAACAAATTCTCCCAAAGGATATCAAAATGGTCAACCTGGTCATTACAACTGAGACTAAGAAATCAACAGCTGTTACCAAACCAAGGAGGAAACATGCTAAGGATGAGTATTGTAGCTTTCTTTTTCTTTCTTTGTAATTAAGCACAAAGCTACACAATGGGCTATCTGTGCTCTGCCCACCACGGGTATCGAAACCCGGATTCTAGCGTTGAAAGTCCGCAGACATACCGCTGTGCCACTGGGGGGCTGTATTGTAGCTCAACCAGACTAATGAAACAATAAAGGATTAACCAGACATCAGGATAGAAGAAATAGGTGGACTTATAGAGCAAAGTTCAGCTTAGAATACCCAATCTACCCCAAATGTAATGGGAAGTTCATTATCTAAATAAACAAGTCCAGTGATGCAAACAGCAAGTGGACATAAAATTCCAGCAAAAGGAAAGTTGGAACTTCTCTACACCTCGTGACTTGTTGGTGATTGACATTGAAAAAGAGTGCATGTAAAGGTTAGGTTAGATTCAAATAGTTTCACAGGACAGGACCAGGACATTTTTGTGCACTATATCATAATTACTACACCAGAGGTTGAATTTCCAGTAATAACAAAGAGTGCACATATTTTACCATCAAGAAGTGAGGTACTCATGCCAGGGCTTAATAGAAATAAATTTAAATATAGCAGCTGGGCAGTAATATAACAAACACTCTAGCATGTCCTGATGCATTAATGGTTGGTAGAACTCTCGTGAATATGAAAAATAAAAATATCATCATTAGGGTCATAAACATAACTAAATATAAAAGTTGAGTCACGTTTGTATGGGACATTGCAAGCTGTGGAGCTTTACAAGTAGTACTTCCAACTCAGAGAACATCAGAAGTAGCCATCTTTCAAATAAGGTGTATGAAGTCTGATATAAAATCATCACATAAGGAAACTTACCACCTCATTTGCAAAAGCTTCACAACTGGAACCGTAGTGGTCTTGCAGCTGATGAGTGACATAGATTACATGACTTGCTTAAGGTATACTAAGGTACATTTTCCAGTGGACCTCATGACTTAAGCTAAACAATTAAAATGTATCATAAGATTGATTCTGGAGATGCAGTTCCAATACGTCAGATAATCCGATTATTCCCTCGTGCAAAACAGTTAGAAGCTTTCAAATAGATAGAAGCTATGAAGAAACAAAGAATTAATATAATTAGTACTAGTCCTTGGGCATACCTATTCTATTTGTAAAGAAATATGTATACACAATATTCTGTGTGGACTAACAAGAGGTGCACGAGTAACAAAAATGAACGTACTCACTGTCATGACTTGGCTCTACTTTTGATGTTCAATCTCGATCAAAATGTTTTTCAATACTGAATCTTAAGAATGGATCTTGGCAAGTATAAATCAATAAATCAAGTAGATAGAAGACAGTCTTTAATAAAGAAAATTGATTCTGGCAATGTTTTGTGTTACTATTTGTTACTACCCTATAATGTCTGACTCATTTATTTGGATGAAATAATCACACATGGGAAGACTTTTGATAATGTTTATGATGAGCTAATGAAAGTTCTGAAGTTGTTAAGGAATGAGAATCTTAAGCTGAATCACAAGAAGTGTGAATTGTTCCATCAGCAGGTGAGTTTCCTAGCTCACACAGTCAGCAGAAGGTGAGTGTCTACAGACCTATCTAAAGTTAAATCTGTTTAGAAATGACCAACATCAAGGAACTTGCTTGAGGTAAAGAGGATATCTTGGACTATGCTCTTACTACTGTCATTTTGTAAAATCATTATTTGACAGAATTTGTCATCTACACAAATTACTTGAAAACCTAAATAAAGTTTGTTGGACTATTGATTGTGAATAAGCATTCAACAAACTAAAGCTCCACCCATTTGAGATACAGGTGATAGTTATTTTGCATTAAAATATAGAAAAGAACAAGTGATTGCTTAATGTAATAACAATGCAACAAATGCAACAGAAAGGAGGTATTATTCTACTCAAATAGAGCAACTAAGTGTTGTTTGAACATAGGTTATTTCCCTTAGAGACGTTGCTAGGTGCTTAAAAGATATGCGTTATAATATGATGTCGATTACGGTTTTCTATTCTGATTTTTCAAGACACCAAATGGGGATTTGGAGCACCATCAAATAGAATCGGAACATGGGTTCCTTGTACCAGTACCTAGTGATGCCTTTAATTTCCACAATTACTTATATGGACAAAGGTTTACATTTCAGATAGATCATAAGGTCCTCTGCCGGTAAATGTTTGCAATTCAGAAGGCAAGATACCAACATGGCTACAGAAAATTCAGGCATACAATTTTAACATCATGCATCACCTTGAAAGAGACCACTGAAATGCTAAAAGTACAATAGAGTATAGTCCACGATATGACATCCAGAAGTGATGATGAAAGCTAATATGGTCTAACGACCAACTCATAGATGGTTAAGGAACAACATTGATGTCAGACATGACTTTGCCATTTCAAGACCTAAATCAGCTTGTGATAAAATGAAAAGTTGATATAATGTTAATGTTGATAAGATTGAATTCCACTGAGGTGACATAGTATGGTTGTACAATCCCTGCAATTGGAAGGGATTAACTCTAAAGTTAAGCCGATGTTTGGAAGAGCCATATCTGAAAAGAATCATGTCAGGTTTTTATGTATGTAGGGAACGGATTCTCTACAGTAGGTGTCTGTGAACTGTTGGCGATAAATTCGAACAATAACCGCACAGCACACAACCAACTTGTTTAAAAAATATAAGTCAAACGTATGTACAAAAATTCTTTACACTATAGGATATCAAAGTTCTTTCTGAAACTCTAAATAATTCTATTTTCTTATCAAAAGTCCACACAGGCTGGTCCATTTTCTTTAGAACCCAATTGACAAGACAAATTATTTTTCTCTACTCTGTTTCTTACTACACAGTCTGCGACAATTCACTTACGTAACCCGGTGGGTTACCATAATTATATCTAGAACTTCAATTAGTTGTCTCCTTTTCGTCAAAGTCCACACAGGCGGGTTCAATTAATATAGAACACTCTTTGACAAGACAAATATACTTTGCCCAACTGAGGCCTAGAACTTTCTACAAGCTACGAGAACATACAGTAGGTTCGAGTAATGTGCCATCATTTTATAACAATTGAACTACACACACAACCTATGACTTATCGAGTTATGTAAAGAAATTTATCATAACTATAATTTTTAAAATAATTACCTTTTAACACTCTTGTTATTAAAACTAAAAAATCATTAAATATTAGATCATTAAATGAACTAAATAATAACTCTTACACTAAATAACCTTGCATATCCAACTAATCAATGATATGAGGCACAGAATCAAGAAGGGCAAGCAGTCCAAGCTAAAGGTCATCCACTGTGATTGTCTACAAGTATATCAATGACAGAATGTAGAATTGGATAACTTCAGAGATTAATTTGCCATTCAACGTGCTGTAGACTTCAGGATTCTTGTTGAGACCACTTCCAGATGATCACCGAGGATACAGCCGCCAATGAACTTGCTCACCCATCTATCCAGAAAGAACTCCATCAGTGACAGTATGCAAGTGAGAGCAAGGGAGAAAAGGACATCTCATCTGCATACCATAACCCTTAGAAAAGAAAACCACCAAAAAAGAAATAAAAAAAAAACTGGAGAATAGCGTTTTGTTTTATATTACGATTGTTAAGGGACTTTTACAACCCAGGAAGAAGATAGCGCTGTAATCTGTTCTTGTCTCCATGGGGCTACTAAACATAATGATGATGATACAATACCTAGAATGTTCTTGAATGTTAAGGATTGAGAAACTTTGAAATTCTAGAAACAAGGGTATATTATAAGCTCGAGTGATAAGTAATAAAAAGTCAGTTCAGTGTTAGACAATGTGAGTTATCGCATCTACCCTGCCATCCAATTACGCTGTGAGTTACATGTTTATTTGTTTATTTATCAAAGCTAAATGCGTTAGGCATAAGTACCATTAGCGAGGAATTTCTCTTGAGATGTTGTTTGTGAACTTAGACCCACAACTAGTACTGAAGTGTATGTAACCTATGGCAAATGTTACAGAAGAAATAAATTTAGTTATTATCGTCAGGTGGACTAGATTTCACATTATTTTCACCAAATAATTCAAAAGAGTCCACCCAATGATATTAATTTAATCATGCAAAATAATATTTATATACGCAACTAGTAATAAATAACGCTTAAAATTATTTTAAACATTATAACCAGTAATATTAATGGAACTAAATTTCAAAAGGACATCTCCATTACTTAAAAAACACGTAAACACCAGTTCTTTGCTATTATGTTCTAGTCTTGACAGTTTCGACACTAGCAGTTTATTTAAATCCAAAGCTATAAAAACATCTGAATTAGTCACCTTCTTAGATTGCTCTTAATTTTTCTTAAAAATTATATATTTTCATAATACTAGAAGCTATTCAAACAGAAAGAAATTCTGTTAAGACGGTCACAACGTGACGGGACAGTGTGTGTGTAATTGAACTGAGTATTGTTGAATCGAGCACGTGAGACGTTCGTTGAGAATTATAGCGTTTGTTATAGCGCGACTGTTGAAATTAAGTGTATCGCAAAATTATATTCAGAAAGAATAAACCAGTTTTATTTAAGAAAGGACTTGTGTCTCTAAAGTTTCGTCGGAACGAATTTACGGAAAATTAACTAACGAACTGAGACGTAACATTACTAATACGTACATACTCTGATTAGCTGCTTGATTATGACCTATACCTAATACGGGATTAAACCACTTTTTGCTCAAGTAACAGCTATGACATGACGTAACAGAATTGTTAATATTGTATGCAATTTATGGAGTGAGGTAGGCAGAGGATCGTGATGGCTAATTTGTCTCTTAAGTTCATTCTATAGATATTTAATTTGATTAAGATCTGAGGATTGTGGTGGTCATGGGAGTAAGCTATGGCATTCATTCTGCCTCCTAAAGGGTTCAAGTGCCCTAGGCTATGCCATCAGACATTTCTCAAACCATGTCTCCCCCACAATGAATACTTGTGACCACACAAATAGGATCAAGTGGTGTGGATTGCCCTGAATTGAATGTTTCTGACAATTAGTCGATTGTTTGAGGTTGTGGTTGGACTTTGTCATCTTGCTTAATCACCTTTCTCCTCTATTTGCCGTTACATTTTTGTAGCCACAATTTCCCTCGTAGCCAACATTTCATTCACATTTTGCCAATTCTGATAAAGTCAAATGACATGATGTTTTGGAGCAGCCTATCAATGAAACTGTCTTGGCCACTTTGGCAAGTGCCAGATGTGCACTCACTGCTATGCTCCTTTCGAACACAGCAACATATTTGCCTTTTCTCTGTTTGTTAAACTGACTGTAATTGTGCTTGTCTCAGTTATTTGTAATGCTGCAAGGATCGCCCGACACATTTTGCAAGCAAACTAATTTATACCTACAGATCGGTTCAGAACCAATGTATGTGTGTACTAAAGAAATTTTTTTACATGACCAGCCATATGGCGTTTAAATTACTACCCAAAGTACTTTTGTGGATTACAACAATGTATGGACTTTAAACGAAAAAAAAAATGGCAGTAGTTTTTAACGGAAGGCAACGAAGTGCGTATATCAGTATAAAAACCAAATGATTACTTAATCCAGAGGGTCAGGTGGTTAAGGCACTCGACTCGCAATCTGAGGGTCGCGGATTCGAATCCCCGTCACACCAAACATGCTCGCCCTTTCAGCCGTGGGAGCGTTATAATGTGACGGTCAATCCCACTATTCGTTGGTAAAAGAGTAGCCCAAGCGTTGGCGGTGGGTGTTGATGACTAGCTGCCTTCCCTCTAGTCTTACACTGCTAAATTAGGGACGGCTAGCGCAGATAGTTCTCGTGTAGCTCTGCGCGAAATTCAAAAACAAACAAACAAACTTAATCCAGAACAAATGAAATTTCTAGGCCTTACACAATATATCTTGAGGGATCTAATGAAATGAGATACTTACGAGCTCAACGCCCAGTGGCACAGCGGTATGTTAGCAGGCTTACAACGCAGAAACCGGGTTTCAATATCTGTGATCGGCAGAGCAAAGATAGTCCATTGTGTAGCTTTGTGCTTAACTACAAACAAACAAACTTTCAGGCGATTTAAATGAAGCTTGTAGCAAAAAAAAAAGTCAAACACGATGTAAAATGAATTCGGTCAAAGAATTCGGACCGTATGACTGTTTTAATATTTTAATATAAACACTTTAAAAATATATTATTGCAGTTTCTTCCAAGAATAAAGTTAATTCATTATTTTTACACCAAAGATTTGCGGAGGCGTTGATTAATTTTGAGCACAAAAGTCTCGTGTCAGGTAAAATTCTACAAGCGATGCTATTATATGACTAGGTGGCGCGAATATACCCTGAAGAGACCTGAAAATGGGGTAGGAGTTTATATTTTTACAATGGTGTAAAGTGTAAATAAATATTTTTAAGGTTTACATGTTCTCTATTTATGGTATTGCTTTTTTTGTTAATTAAAAAGTGCATTCTAAGCAGGAATTCATACATTTTTTTTCTGTTTTTAAAAATGAGTTTCAAGAATTTGGGATTAAGTTTGGTAAATCTTCAAAGTTCAATTAATAGTAATACAAAGTAAAGCTAGTAAAAGAAAATTTAATAACAATACTTTATGAATGCAATATATTTCAACCAATATTATTAGTATTACATATTTATTGTCATTCGTAGCGATAACAGTTTTATAGTATTAGTAAGGAAAATGTAGCTGTTCAAAAATTGGTGGTTGAGGTAAGTGTACTGCCAGTGCCACTAGTAATATTAGATCATCAAGAAGTTATTGTCGCGTTTTGGAACACTTTCATTCCCCCCCGCCCCCCCCAAAAAGTACATCATGTATAATAGTTAAACGAACCGCCTAAATGTCACGTTAGTGTAGCCTCTATAATGTATAAAGTTGACTGTACTCTAATCCCTTATAGTGATGGCACACGATGAGACACACATTCGGCATGTAATGCTGTTTGAATACAAGAAGGGAGACAATGACTTTGTAGCCACAAAGAAAATCAAAGAAGTTTATAGAAATGTTTTGAACATTCTTAAATGTCAATGATAATTCAGCAAATTTCGTTCAGGTAACTTTATCTTAAAAACTTTGATGGCAGGGGCCGACATGTTGGAATTGATATTGATGCTCTGAAGACGCTTCTTGAGTCTAACCCAAGGCAACACACTCGTGAAATGGCCCTAAAATTGCATGTCTCTCATGAATCAATAAGTAAAATTCTAAGGAATATGGGAAAACTCCATAAAGAAGGTGCTTGGGTGCCTCACGAACTCTCCGATGATCATCACTTTCCAACATGTGAACATTGCTTCATCTTTTCTGGTGCGTAATGCGCGTGAACCATTTTTGAACAATATTGTCACTGGTGATGAAAACTGGATTCTCTATGTGAATATTAAACACCAAAAATAATGGCTCAATCCTGGACAAAAACCAATTCAGACCCTAAAATCTGTACTCCATCCACAGAAAGTGATGCTTTGCATTTGGTGGGACATAAAGGAGTAATTCATTTCAAACTCCTCATTCAACAGCGAACTGTCAATGCAGAGATCTATAGTCAGCAACTGGAACTTTTAAATCAAGCCCTTCATTAGAAACGGCCTTCACTCATCAATTGAGTGACATGTTTGACGCAACACAATATTATGGAGTTGGGTTGGGAAGTTCTCCCCACCCACCATATTCTCTAGATATGGCACCATCAGATTACCATCTTTTTCGTTCGCTGCAATGCCATCTTAATGCGAAAGGTGTTAAAGAGGACATCAACAAGTTTTTTGCTTCAAAGCTAAGGGATTTCTTTAATCAGGGCATTAACAACCTGATTGTAAGATGGAAAAGCATCATCGATAAGAATGGAGATGTTTTCATTAAATAATAAATGTTTTGTTTTGATATTTAAGTTGTTCGGGTTTTTTCATCTAAAAAAAGCGACATTAATTTCTTGACAACCTTATAGTAGTACTACTACTACTAGTAGTAGAATAAGAATTTGTAAAAAGACAGCTAAGTAACGTGAAATGTGTGCAATAATGCTTGAGTTAGAAAAGACACGTGAAAAATAAAGCAAAATATATGCTCTTGTCATGAACTTTAGATAGTAAAAATAAAACTGACAGAAAAAGCACAGGAAATACTTGGAGGAATTGTATATCTTAAAAGTGAAGCAGTACAGAGAGCAAAAAATTAATTGAAATAACGCAGTGTAACTGGGTCCAGGATTCAAATAGTTTATAATTTTGATTGCTTTTAACATCCTAAGGTAATGTCACTGTTGATGTCTAGACAATAAGATTTTGGTGAGATAATCCTTTACTTTTATGTGGCAGATTATGATGTGTTTGTTCCTTGTTGTTTATTGCGTGATTTTTGAAAGACTTTTTTGTTTTGTTAATAAAAACATCAGTGCAATGTCTAGTTTAATAGTTAGTGTGGGTCTAAGTATGTCTATAATATAGGCTACAATTTGTATGATGATGGACCTAGGGTCAAGAAATAAAGTTATAACTGCAATTAGACCTAAAGTTTAGTACATTAGTTGGTGTAAGACATGACTTACAATCAGCCAATAAAATTACAAACCACTACATTAGGCCTATAATGTTTACTAGATCTAGATCTTGCCTGTTGCATATATTGCCAATCTCGCACACCAGTTAATATGTTACATCATTCTCGTATTTTATTTTAGTTGAACATACACTTACTTATACATTGTACTCTAGGACTTGTATTTGATCTACAGATGAATGATGGAATAGTGTAATTTACTTATGTACATCAATTCGGTCTCACTGTATTTCAGTGGGTGGCTTTTAAAAGTTAAAACTGCAAGAGTAATACACACAAATAACGTAACACTGTGTCGTATTTACTCTAGGGGAGGGCATAATTATAAATTAATAGGCATTATAGGCCAGAGGAAATTTTGTGCCCCTTCACACCTATGCCAGGAGGACTGCCCCTCTCTTGCTATGCTGCTGAGCACTGCTTCAAGGGCTTGAGTGACTTATCTACAACTAAGCCAAGGTCCTTTATTTCGGTCTCACTGTTGAATGTGTTCTCATGTATATTAAATATTTCTCCCAAATTATAACAACACAAATTAATTTCCTTGTACTTAATAATTATGGATCATTTGCCAAGTATTTGGCCAACTTGTCAATCAGTTCAGGTTGTTCTGTAGTACCTCAACATTCTCAGTAAAGCTAGAACTATATAAGAGTTTAATGTGATTAGCAATTTGTACTAATTATGTCTTTATCAATATCATTAACCCTATGATAATAATGTGCTAGAAGGTGAAGCACATTACATAACTCTCATTAACTTTCATTCTAGTGGATAAAATTGTATAAAACTAGACAAGAATTTTCAGAAACGTGTGTAGTTTGAGAAGAATGGGATATTCAATTTTGTTTTGTTTTTCTGCTATTTCTAATAAAAATTCATTATTTAACTTAATTATGTACACTCAGACTCTGAATAGTTCAACTGCAAGGTTATTTTCGTTTTGAGTATAAAAATATTTATTATGTTACAGTTTTCACATTTCACTTGCATAATCTCTAGCACCTCCTGAATGAAGTTATTTATGGTAAATATTCATATTTTATTTTCCATTTTTTCTACTATATCACTAAATTTAGCTATTATCATCAATGTATAGTGCAATGAAATGCTTAGAAGTAAGAAATAGAAATATGTGCACACCTTTTAACTCTTCAATGAATAATCTTAAAATATCTCCTTTTTGTCATATGCATCATTTCACATCTTAACCTATTCACTTATAGTTTATTTTTAATGTTTTAGTTTTCTTTTTCTGTACATTACTGTTGATTATTTATGTTGGCACACATCAACGGGTACCCACGAGTGATAGAATGGCAGACACACCTTAGCCTCCAGCAAAATCTTTTTATACACTCTTGGTAAAGTAAGCCTTGCAGAATGAGGGAAAGCTTTGATTATTTTGTAAAAATTATTAAACCTTTCAAATATGAGTTCTAAAACACAAACAATACATAATTAACTAAAGTATAAAAGTAAAAACTAAATGAAATTTAACTGTCTCTCTAACTATAACATACATAGGTAAGAAATAACTGAAGTGCTATTGTGAACAAAGTACAAGCAGTTACATCTACTCAAGTATTACAACTTGACATTAATTTCAAAATAACCATTGTTGGATTATAGTGTAAAATTAGTTCTTTAATGATTAGAAACACATGTGTTGAAAGTATATGTAACTTCTTAAACTCAGTGTTAACTATAGGTGGGCATGGCACCTGTCACAGCTTGTTTCAGCTGCATTCAGAAAAAGTACTTTGAAACGTATGTGACAAAAGGTCAAGACTTATATTTACATGATTATTCCCCTTATGCTTCAAGCTATACTTTGTCAAATTTCAACATTGTTTATAGCTCATGTGTTGCATGACACAAACCTGAGAGAATTCAATATTGCTTTCAATGTGTCTTTTGAAATAAAGGAATAAAAATTAAGATAATATAAACTTTGAACTATAATGTACTTGATAATAATAATTTCATTGAAATACATTGATAGTAAAGTGGTTTAATTAAATTTTGAATGCTCCTCAGTGACATGAGTAGAGAGTAGTTTAAAAAGCCAGTCATTGTTAGAGGGTTAAAGTTAATAAGGAAAAGTAATGGCTCATGTATTTACAACTGAGGCACAATACCTGTAACAAATGCCCAGCAAAATGGAAATAATAGAGGTTATGCATGACAATAAAAATGCTGAGGAAAAGTCAATTGAGGAATCTATCATAAATTAATATTTTCTTAAAATGTTAACTTTAAGTCAATAAGGATTAAACAAATATTAAAAGCTTATAATAAACTGCTTTCAGCCTTATTTTACAACCTCAGGAATAATAGTTTCAAATGCATAGTATGAAAGTAAATTTTAGCAATTGTATTGTTAATTTCTATATGTATTAGAGAAAAATATGTATAAACACAACATTTAAGAAAAAGTAAAGGTAATTTTAAATATAGAAGAAAGAAATGATAATCTTCTAGGTCTAATAATTTTGAAGAAATATATATTTGTTAAGAACTGAGACATGCAACTAAATTACAGCAAAAGTATGTTTTCAGTGCATTATGATTACCCTGAACAGGAATCCTAGTTTATTGTGATCACACAGTTGTAACATTTTATGCATATTTCATAAATTCATAAAATTTTAAAGGTACAAAAAGGAGCTTATTAACCCATCAAGGATGTCCCTTTCAGCTCCCAACTATAACCACCCCTTACTACTCATGTATTCATCCAATCTTTTATTGAACTCCGTTAAATTTTTTGCTTCCACCACCCTCGAAGGCAGCTCATTCCCAAAGCCAATCACCCTGTTTGAAAAATTATACTGTCTAAACCACAGATGACTCCTATTTTGCCAAAATTTGAACTTATGACCCATTGTCCTATTGTTTTCACTGCTAAACACAAAAAAGTTTGATGGATCTATATTAATAATCTTAATCAAATCCCCTTTGACCCTTCTCCTCTTCAGAGAAAACAAGTTTTAGAGATTTTAGTCTCTCCTCATATGACAATCCCACTATCCCAGGTATCATCCTAGTGGCTCTGCTCTGAACCTTCTCCAATAATTCTATGTCCTTCTTTAGTAAGGGAGCCCAAAACTGTACAAAATACTCTAAATGAGGCCTTATAAGTGATCTGTACAGTGAAGCAATAATATCCCTTTTGTATTCAATATTTCTATAGATGCTACCTAAAATCATATTAGCCCCATTGCTAGCTACAATACACTGTTTAGATGACTTAAGTGATTTTTGGATAAAAACACCAAGACCTTTTTCTTGAACCACAGTATCTAATGTATTCCCATTTAAATTGTAGCAGTAATTTGAATTGTGAAGACCTACATGCATCACCTTACATTTTGGATAGTTAAATATCATCTGCTACATATTCCCAATGCATCAAATGATCTAAATCTTCCTGTAAGTCTGCAGAATCTTTAATACATTTAGCCACTCCGAAAATCTTAATGTCGTATGCAAACTTCAAAATTTTATTCGTTGTTCCAGAGTCAGTATCATTAATATAAATCACATACAGCAGAGGACCCAGCACAGAGCCCTGGGGCACACTGCTTGTAACTGTGATCCAGTCAGATCTAACTCCATTTATTACTAGTCTCTGCTTTTTACTCTCCAGCCAATTTTCTATCCAATTTAATAACATTTCCCCACACCCACAGATTTAACTTTTGTAACAAATTATTTGTGAGGCACCTTATTAGATGCTTTCTGAAAATCGAGGTAAACCAAATCCACAGTATTTCTTTCATCAACTCTTGTAGTAACATGCTGGCTCTTGGACACTTTATTAAACTGCTTTAAGTGACTCTGCAATACATCTTTAATCACACTCTCCAAAGCCTTTCCAACTACTGATGTAAGACTAATTGGCCTATAATTGCTTGGACAATGTTTATCACTTCCTTTAAATATTGGACTAATATTAGCCAACTTCCAATCTTCTAATACTCTTCCATTACTCAATGACCTATAAAAAATATCAGCTACTGGTTCACAAATAAAATCTTTAAGTTCCTTTAAAACTCTAAGATAAAAGATTTCTGGTCCAGGGGATTTATCAATTTTTAGGTTTCCTAACTTTTCAGAACTTAAACTGAAGTTGTTTACATCAGTTTTTTTCCCATACATTAAGTGCTGTGGCTGAGGCATAATAATTGTATCTTCTTTTGGAAAAACTGAAGAGAACATATAATTTAATAAGTTTACCATATCATCATCATCCGAGATCAGCTCCCCACTATCATTTTTAAGAGTCCCAAGCCCCATCCCAACATTTTGCTTACCCATCATATACCTAAGGGATTCCTTATTGTTTGATTTAACTCTCTCCGCCAACCCTCTCTTATATACAGTTTTTGCCCTTTTAACTTCCTTTTTAACCAGCTTTCTTGATTTACTATAGTCTTCCAAGTCCTTATTATTTCCAGAAAGTTTAAATTTCTTGAATTCATAATGTTTATCCCTAATGTTTATGATTTCTTAAACCTTTACTAAACCATACAAGCTTATTCTATGTTGTTGCCCTTTTTTTTCTGGAGAGAATATGTACGTTTTGATACGGTACTTACCTCCTCTCATTCAGTGCTGCTCTCTATATGCAAAAAACATTTTTTTTACACATGCCACAAGCCTTGCACTCCCCCATTGTTGGAATTAGCATATTCCAACGTGTCTCTCATGCAAATAATCATGCGTCATCTGTTAACTAATAGTATCATAGTATTCTCATGTGATTTCTTCTACTCTTCTTTACCAAACCTTCATTTCTCATTTGGCAGCTTTCTAGTACAGACATTTTCTTTTGTGCTTCCTGTGTGACACATTTTCCTTTTTCATTTGAAGTAGTTAAATTATTTTTATTTTTGGTTATACATTACCACTTTTCTCCCAATTTATTATTGTTGCTTTTTTGTACTAGACAATTTTGTGTAGTTTTCGTGAGTTATAAATTCCAAAGTCAACATTACCATTTCAGGGGTCACACCAATGACCAATCTTCTATTTCAGGCCTCAGGTGCAGGTGGCCCGACCATGGATCTTATTAATTATGTCTGTCGCGAGATTGAATGCTACTTGGAATTTATGTCTTGCTCCTTTTCATTGACACTGTCCCTGATGGTATTGAGCAGCAGGTAATGTTCACCCGACAACAGTCCACTATTTCAATTTTTGTGGCCCATTTTTCTCAACCAGAGCCTTCCATGCCACCTATTTTCATTTCCCATCTGTCGTCCTCCCTTCCTTTACCTGTTCCTTCAAATCTGGGTTATTCTTTATGTTGAGATCATTGCTGATGTATTGTCCATTGTTAACAGTACCAGTGATTACCTGGTGGGTTCAGAGCCTGTGGGAGCTCGTTTGTTGTATTTTCTTCCTTGATGGCTCCCCTTTGTTGAGGATCAATGGGTGACAAAGGTTCTTTCAGAGGGACTCGTTCTCACATTTCTTTACCTGCATCTCATTTCTCCTCACCCTGTTTCCTTTCTTCCTGCTCAAGATCCTGTGACTTACCAGGGTATGTCAGAGGTAGCTCAGGATTTGCTCTTGCAGTAGGCTACTAAACTAATTCGCCATCCATCCCTTGGAAAGATTTTACTCCCGTCTTTTCGTGGTCCCCGAGTGCACTGGGGATTAGCAACCAGTCATCGATTTATCGAGCCTCTACCGCTTCATCGAACTCCCCAAGTTCACTATAGAGTCCTTTCTTACCCTGAGATGGATGTCTCCAAAGCCAGTTTCCATATTCCCATAGCCCTTCAATCCCATCTTTGTTGCATCATATTCATATTTTGAGGTTGAGGTTTTATCATTACATAGATGACTGGGTATTTCTAGCTCATTCCAAGCAGTAGTCAACCAGTTACACTCAACAGCTCCTACCTGTGGGAGCTTTGATTAGGCTGGTTGATAAAATTTGAGAAGTTGATCCTTTGACCCACCCAATACTTTTCTTTACGCCTCAGTTCTATGGAACTTTTAGTTCACTGTGCCCTCTCAGCTCAGTCACTTACTGCTTGAGAGGTTCTATCACTGTTTCCCTCCCTTCTGCATCAACCTCGATTCCATGCTCTTCATCCCCACCTCCCCATCCTTCATCTTCACACCTGGCTTTTGTCTAGTCTTTGGTGAGGAGACCCAGGTACATACATTGAGTTGCCTCCCTGTTAGCTACTTCCATTTGTCAATCTTCCATGGATGTTTATCAGTTCAACTGGAAGGTCTTCTGCTGTTGGTCTGCTGGCAGGGGATTTTCTGCTGCCAAGCCTTTGGTGGCTTAGTTGGCATAATTTCTTACCTGGATTCTCAACCCTGGGGTTTTTGGTCTCTTTGATTTCTGACATATGGCAGCCCTTTCCTCTACCTTCCATTTCTCCAGATACTGTAGGGTTGTTACTTTCCATCTCACTATGCTCATGCATTCCTTCTGAATTCAAAGGCTTTCCAGGCATCCTCCCTTTCTGAATTGGGACATTAATGTGGTCCTCTGTCGGAACCACTTTCCTTGTGTTATTTGTTTCATTTGTTCCTTAAGACCTATTTCCTTCTCCTTTTGGCCTGCAGACATTGCCGATCTGATTTATTGGCTATTGATGTTTCATGTACCCTTTATCATCCTACCTGTCTTTTCCTTTATCCTGATCGTTCCTTTCTCCCCAAGACCATAGCAGCTGAAGAAGATTGTTCATCGTTTTTTCTTACTTCCCTACCTTCTATCTCCCATCTTTGCCCACGTTCAGACCCCTATAGACTGCTGTCCTGTCAGGGCCCTAAACTCTGATATTGCATGTATATCTACCCTCCGAAGTATGCACAACCCTCTTTTCACTGTGGCAATCCTCCTCCGTTCAAGAACTTTCCCCTTCTACTCTTACAAATTGGGTCCCTCTTCTGGTATGTTTGCCTATTCATCTTTACCTTCTTCCTCCCTTACCTGGTTCCATGTGTCCTTCCATCAAATTCGTCATCTCACATTATCTTTTGCTTCCCATCTTGGTTATCCATTGGAGAAGATTCTCCAAGCTGGCATGTGGATCATGCCCATTATCATCATCACATCTCGCTTTCCTCTACATTGGGGTTTCATTTTCTACCTGTGGCCGTGCTGCAGACTTCAGTGCAACATTTTTAACTGGCAAGTTTTATTCATCTTCCACTTTTTCAGGGACCTTTCTTTATTCCCTCTTTTTCACATGGATCCCGCTCTGTGGCGAGTGGTGCCTGACCAGGTATTCTTTAACTTAAAACCTGAAGTATAAGCCATGTTGACTCACACTCTCTCGTCCATGGCTCTACCCAGTCACCGTAGAGATGGGATGTTCCACAAAATTTCTAGAAAGTTATCTACTTTGAGATAGTTGCTTCATAAATATGTCTGTTCTGGACCGTACCACTCGTGAATGGCATGGGTAAAGCAGCATGGGATAGCTGCCCATCCCTTGCCATGCCTTGAGTGAATAACTCGGTATGGTCTACTTTTCAGAATAGGGTTTTGTGGTCACCCAATTCACTTTCTCCAGTGGTGACGTACCTCCAGACTCTCCAACGCATTCTCACCTCCCTTCTTCGAGTGGTTGATCATTGAGGCATTCTCCTGAATGGGTTCCACTAAAAGTTGGCTATAACCATTCAGTCGAGAGTAGGCCAGTTGTTTTTGTTGGTGTAGATGTGACGTGGCCTCCACAAGAGTTAATCCCTCCCCTTGCTGGTGGATGTGGCCTCCTGATACTATTAACACTACTGTGGAATTGATCTGTTACCAAACTGGTTGAATGGCCTCCTACTGTTCCTTTACACATACATTTGAGTTGATCTGTCACCTAAATGACTGATATAGCCTCCTGTTACACATTCCATACCACATGGAGTTGATATGTCACACATGCAGTTCAACTCTTTTCATTGGTAGCCCTCATCCTACCTTCACGTGGATGTTAGTTCCCAGCATTGAGGTGTTGGATTTGAGTGAACCAATCAATATAAGCCCTTGCACAAGTTGAATCCATCTTCTCGATGCTGGATAGCCAGTTCTGGTTTGCTGAAATGTGTTAATCCTTGTGTAGTACCGTGGAATTGAAGTGTATCTTAACCCCCAATTCTTGTGTAGTACCGTGGAATTGAAGTGTATCTTAACCCCCAATTCTTGGTTTGGAGGTGAAAATGGTATGATCCTCATCCTACCCTCCCATGGATGTTGGTACCCTATAAAAGAGGTTTTGGATGTAGGTGACTTGCTTAGTACAGTCCGATGCACCCTAGCCATTCTGCACCTCGCAATTTCTGCCCATGTGTTCTGTGAATTATACACAAGGGTGAAGAGTATACCTGGCTCATAAGCGATGCGATTCTTATCCTCTGATCTCTGGATCTCTTTCTCTTATGATCAGGGGTATCCTTCAGATGCTTTTGGGGATGCTTCTGTTATTCCCTTGCACCGGTTCCCTCCTCCTTCTCAATGTGGGATCCTATCTAATCTTGTGAGTAGAGGTAAGTACCGTAACAGAAGTTATAATTTTTCTATACTGAAAATGTATTTCTGATAGTTACTTACCTCCTCTCACACTTCCTCTCCACTTCTTTGGGGCTTACACCTTCTGCCAAACTTCGAAGTGAAGGTTCAGTAGATGAGTGTAGAGGGAGTCACATGCACCACGTGACCATACCATGCTACTATTAGTTAATAGATGAAACATGATGATTTGCATGAGAGACACGTTTGAATGTACTAATTCCAACAGGGGGGAACGCATGGGTTGTGGCATGCATAAAGAAAACGTTCGCATATAGCACTGAACGAGAACAGCTAATATTGTGATGTAAGTACATATTGGAAATACATTTTCAGTATAGGAAAATTATAACTTCTGTATACATATTAATTTTTCCCTAAATGCTTCCCATATCTGTTCAAGATCCTCTCCCAACTTTCTAGTCCAATCTACAGAAGCCAGATCATGTCTCATTTGATCAAAATTGACTTTCCTGAAATTTGGAATCAGGGTACTATTCCTCTTCAATTCTACATTTAGTGAAATCTTACATCTAGTAGTGCAATGGTCGCTTGTACTTAAATGCTCACCAACCACAGCGGATGCTAATATTAAATCTAATATAGCTTCCTCTCTTGTAGGTTCCATAACCAGGTGTATAAAAGTATCCTGAACAATTTCCAAAAACCTGTCCCCCTCACTGTCAGACTCGAAATTTTCCCAGTCAGTACCCCTGAAATAAAAAATCTCCCATAATAACAACATCTTTTTCAGCTACCATTTTAACATATGACTGCATAATCAAAGTCAGAATTTTTCTGGTCATTGTTTCCAGCGCTATAACTGTATTGATTATGACTTAGTTTGTTTCATGTTGTTTTGCAAGTATTGCTTGCTAGCCAAGCAGTATGATTAATGGCCTGAAAAAGAGTTTTTGTCATTTCATAAGAAATAAAATTGTTAAATTGCTATTCACTGTAGAATTGCGTCACATGATATTCTGTTAAATGTTATTATTTGAAGCTATTTTTTTTGGGGTAAGGGTTATATTACTGAAAATTTTGATGCGTAATCAAAGCAGTATTTTCATCTTCTTTGCAGAACTGTTGCATGGTCAGCAATTTTATGGTGCGTAATTTTATTTTTTAAGAAATTTGGCTTCTGCTTGTATTGCATAAATATATATCTTTGGCTGCCATAAATGTAGCCTAGATGATGGTTACTGGTATTGAAAAAAAGGTCTTGTGGTGAATGATTTATGGCAAAAAACAACAACAAAACATTGGTATGAAATGCTAATTTTACACATTTGGAACGAGGAATTTCTGAGTGAGTAAAAGTGAAATATGAAGGAAAAATATGTGTAGCATGCATTACTTTTGTGGCCAAAAATGTACATTTTGCATTTATATACAATCTTATTGGGGAAGAAGATGTTGATCCCCAGCATTTTCAAATACTTGGGGGGTTAAATGTAGTTTGGGAATATCATTTATGTATTGCATTGCATAATAAAAAGAGTGTTTGTAAAACACTAGAATGATAATATTATAGTTGACTTTGATTGCACCAATTTTTTATGCAAATTAATAACTTGAAGAATGGTATTAGATAAGTAAAATACACATTATGATAAAGTAAATACATACAACCTCATTGACTTTACTGTGAAGGGAAGAGTGAGTACTCAAGTATCATCAGCTTGCTTTCACATGGTACACAGTCATGTTTATATCTACTGTATGCTTTATTAATTTCCAATACTTTTATATAATATGTCTTGAAGGAACAATAATGTGGGTTGTTTTCCATTAAGTGTTTTTGTTTTTACAGATTTTGTCAACAGTTTTAAAGTATTATTCATGTGAATCTGCACTGGGCTTCATAAACATGGCTGCTCAGTGTGGTGAATTTCTTCCTGTTCCTGTGGTAGATTCTCAACTTGAAGATGACAGTGTAGAAGAAGACTTAGAAGTTGTTAAGTCATCCAGGTCTTCAGAAATCAATACAGTCCATATGGAGTCTAATCCAGAGTTCAATTTAAAAGAGAGTTTTTTACAGTTGTATATATCTACTGATACACCTTCTTTGCCTAAATCTGTTAAAGAACATGAAATAGAGTCTGACCAAGGTCTTGGATCTGTTACTAGTGAAAGTTTAAACTTATGTCCTTTTGTTGAAGTTGATGTCAGCGATTTAGAATTTTATGAACGATGTGGTGGTGGAGCTTTCGGCAGTGTGTATCGAGCTCTGTGGATTTCTCAAAAGAAGATAGTTGCTGTGAAAAAGCTCTTGGTCCTAGAGAAGGAGGTGAGTTGAACAAATAAATATAGAGTATAAATTACAAGTAGAAATAACCTTCTCCCTACATATGAGAAGTTCTAAAAGTTGTCTGCCACTTATGAACATGCACACATCACCTGTTACATAAAGTCTAGCCTTGTACTGTCATTAGCAGATATTAAGAATGAATATTCTTTTATTCCAGATTTCCATCCTCAATCTCAGAACACGCACTTGGTTTTTCTGTTGTCCAATGTGACATGCTCGCAATCAGAAATGATTAAGTAGCCATTTAGCCAATTTATTTATGTATGTTGTTTGAATCATCAGAATATCTTGCAATTGCCTACCATTGTTTATTTGTTAAATTTTGTGCATAGTTAATTGAAGGCTATCATGCAATAGCTGTCTGTAATTTAAAAATGAGACTAGAGGGGAGGGTAGGCAACTATTTAACACTATTCACTGTCAACTCTTAGGCTACTCTTTACCAATGAAAAGTGGGATTGACCATTACATTATAATTCCCCCACGGCTGAAAGGGCAAGCATATTCAGTGACAGGATTTGAACCCATGACCCACAGATTGCAAGTTGAGCACCCTAACCACCAAGTCATGCTAGGCCCGTCTGTTTGCCTACCATACTTACTGAATTTAGCTAATTATATCTTATTTGAAATTCAGTAAAGTCATAGTATATTATTAAAAAGTAAAAACACTATAATTTTAAACAAAGAACCAAGTATCAACAAGATACCTTTATTAAGCCTAAAGCAACCTCCAGTCATGTGCCTTTTGTTTCATACTGTATATATATAAATATATTCATGCGTCTAAGTAAATTACTTGTACCCGATACTGACAAAACCTTCTCCAAATATTGTTCATTTGTTACTGTGTTAAACTTTTAATAAAGTTTTCTTTAATACCTGTTTAACCCATCTTTGTACTGTATAAGATTACATTATCTCAAGTTATCTTTGCTTTCTCATTGGAGAAAATTTCTGTAGCTTTCAAACAGACATAATTAAACACAAATGTTTTCACAATTCACAAACAAAGGAACTATAAGGAATTTTATGGATATTATAAGAAAAATTCATAAACCTATATATTTGCTCCATCCAATCGTATTTAAACTTTCTTTATAGCTGGTTTCAAAGCTGTGTTTCACTAATAAATGATCAAACCCTCTCATATGACACCATAACAAGGTTTCAACCAAAGCCTATACAAAAACTAATGGAAATGATTGAAAATCAAGAAATGGATAATATATTCTCAAGGGGTGATAGGTTATTAGTAAAAAAAAAAAGTTCTTTGGAATGGGCATTAAAGTTCTTAAAAAAAATTATGAGTGGGCTGTTTTGTTTACTGGCAAAACTCTTTGCAGCTGTGCAGAAATGAAAATATGAATTGTATTAAATAAACATAATAAAATCATAAAATGTGGATTCAAAATTATTTTTAAACTAAATTCTTGAAACATAGCTATCATGAACATATAAAATTATTATTAAAATTTGTGTTTCTCAAAACCTGAGCATGCAGTAAAAAAATATGAAAAGCCAAAGGAAATGTTTCGTTAGACTTTGAGAACAATGATTTAAAATTAAATAACTTTTTACCCTAAATTTTGTACATGAAAATGTATCTCATGTGCAATACAACATATTTCACCTTACTATTGGAAACCTGCACCACAAGATTATAATAGTCCTTGCTAAAGCAACAGTTCGAAAAATCTAAGATAATGCAAGAAACAGTAAAGGAATAATAAATTTATGTACAGAATTTTGTTATTATGTCATGATCTACTTGAAAATCACTATCATACACTCTTGTAATACCATGACAAATCCTATCCAAATTCTAATTTGTAAAATCAAGATTGTAAAAATATCAAACAAGTTTAAAATCTTACAAGGTTAATAATAAGAATCTCCAAGTGTGAAGAGTTTAAACAAGCAAATTAATTTAAAATTTTTTTTCAAGTTAAAATTCTTGAAATATAGCTAGAATTAACTTGTAGAATTGAAATCAAAATTTGTGTCTCAACTTTATCAAGTGGCTACAAAATATGAAAAGTTAGAGGAAACTGTTTCTTCAGACTTCGGGGACAATAATTTAAAATTAAATCACTTGTTTAGCCTAATCTTTGTACATGAAAGTGTATTATACATTCATTCCAATTCAATTGTTTAACATTTAGAAATAAAAAAGATTTATTCACTTATCAGTCACCTGATACAACAATACCATACACACTTTTCCAGATTTGTTATTCCAGACAATTCGTTATTGTTTTACATGTTCAGGATAACAATGAGGTCTTAAGTGTTATATCTATAACTACACAGCTACTTAAATGATTTGTAACCAACCAATTGAAATGAATAATCAGAACTCATTTTATTTATTAGGCAAACAAGTCCTTAGCCAGAGAAAACAAAAATTAGTATTTCTTTGATATTCTTCAATTAGATAAAAGTCAAACAACATAAAAATTAGAATAATATAAATTTATTTTATAATAATTATAACTATCTTATGAAGTAAGGTTTCATTTTTACAATGATAGTGTAATACCAGTTAACTTTTAAAAGTTAACCGTGTAACACAGTAACCAAATTCTCAGTATTTTTTTACATGAAAGAGACTTCTACTGTAATAATAAATATTTTTGGATTAATCAGTATTGACTATATAGTCCTAAAGTAACCTAAAAAAGTCAAACAAAATTAAAATAACATTAATATATTCTATAAATAATTAGCTCAGTCAGGTTATTATCTACTGATTTCTAGTAATGTGATTGATATGAAAATAAAAGCAGTTAAAAATATTTTGAATTATATATTATAATAAAATACTTTAACTATTTGTAATCATATTTAGAAAAAATATCTCTATTTTTAAAATGTTTTTTAAAAAGTGTTACTTATACAATCATACAACATGCATTTTCACTTATTTTAGACATCAACAATAGGAAAAACATCTTTCACATGGGAATACTAACTTCTAAACAATGTAAAAATGATCCTGTAACAAATTTATTGATAAGAGCTGCAGGTGTCCTAAAGAATACTAACTTTGATGGAAGTAATTCTCTAAAGTCTAGACACATTGTTACTGTATGGAGAAGCCAAGGCACGAAAATTTACCATGCCAATGTTTAATTGATGTTCATATTGCTTTTTTAGCTTAGAAGTAATCAGTTACAAACTGAGTTCTTAAATTAATTACTGTAGTTTCCAGCTGTGTTGATTTCAGAAAACTTTAAAAAAACTTTTTTGGTACCTTCTAGCCCAATCACACAAAATTTTGACATCTTATGTTTTGTTTTTATATTATATGGTATTGTAAGACATCTGGCTGTTTTTTTAATCTTCTGAAGAAAATGGAAGGGGTTTCGGACCCCTCTTGATGTGTATGTACTTGTACAATATTAAATAATATATTATTTTGAGTTTACTTACTGATTATAAGAATTTGTTTTTATAAAAGTTACTAATTTTAAAGTAAGGAAAAATATTTTTTAAACAGTTATGATGTTTTGATCAATGGTGTGATCATTCTCAAGTACATAGGTTTTAACAGTAAAGAAGGTTTTTGTACTTAAATCAACATTAACAATCTAACTGTATTTAATTTAAATTAGAGAATCAGTGGTGCATTTGTACATCAATTTACATGAATATACGGAATATATTGTGCAAAAGATTTGCATAAGATTAAGAATCTCTGAGGGAATAATGATCAACAACATATAAAGATATGCCTGGGATTTTGTTAATTGTGAGATTTTTTGATTTTATTAATAAGACTTGTTATTCTTCTTCTGTTAATGTCAGGCTCATGGTTTAATGTGGCAATTTTCTGTTTAGAAAAATTGGTTGTTTTTGTTCATATGTTCATGGACTTGGAAAGGGGGTTTTTGGTGTTCTTTTAATCTGATGTTCAAATTACATTCTGTTTCAGCTATGTAAAAGGCTGGGCAATTGTTACACCATGTTTTATAAGTGTTTCCTGGTGGGGTGGGTTTATTATATAATTTCCTTAATATGTGTTTAATTTTCATTCCAGGGGTGAAAATGAATCTAGTCATTATGTTAAGGTTTTGTTTGTGTGTTAGTCTTTTCCACATTTCTGATAGAGGTGTACTAATATTTTGTATATATGGAATAGTGCAAGTGATTAGGTTTGTTTTGTGGAGTGTTTTTTGAGTTTGCTTGTTAAATGTACCTTGTTTGTGTTTTTTAAATTTGATAATTTGTGAACTTGCTGTAATAGGAATCAGTTTATGTTAGTAAAGCATTGAGTTAAGTGTGCAATTTCTTCATCAGTGTTTTCTGTGGTGCATATAGTGTATGTTAATTTTAGGAGGTGTCAGGTTCTGTATAGGGGCTGGATTTCTTTATAGCAGGAGTCTGTGACTTGTTGGCAATAAATTTCAACAATAAATGGACAGCACGCAATTCACTTGTTTTAAAATAATATATATTCAAAACAAGTTAAATGTATGTGCGAAAATTCCTTACACTGTTGTTTACCACAGTTGAATCTGAAGCTTTAAATAATTATCTTTTTTGTCAAAAAGTCAACACAGGCTGATTCAGTTACTTTAGAACCCAATAGACACGACAAATTATTTTTCTCTCCTATCACAACATAAATTAACTTCCGATACAATACACACCTTTGATCAAATATAAAGCTTCTCTCGATCTTGGACTGCCCTTTAATGCACTAAAAAATCTTATTTCTTGCCTAACACACCATTTTATACTTCTCAGTTCCCTCTGCTCATTTAGCATGCATAGCTCATCCGGCAATCCTTCACCAATAGGAGCATGACACACTCACTCCCTGAGCAGTTGGCTCTCTCTCTATTACATTTTGTGCACATCACTTTCTTGATTGGCACACTATTATTTGGAAATGTTTCTTGCTTGCTCTTGATTTCTTGTGTATAAATTTATTGCTTTGTTTCTGTGTTTGTATATTTTTATCTCTTTTTTATCTTATTTTTCAGTTAGTTTGCTTACAGTTTAGAGTTTATTAAGTATTTTTCTCACATTTTTTTGCAAATTATGAACTCACAATTTACTGTGTTTACTACGTTGGCTCCTGCTTTGTTTGAAGACACGTTTAACCCTATTACTCAAGCCACGGGATTGGCACTATTGGCCATAGAGGAGCTGGCTTTTGTTCAGCAGGAGTTAGTTTCCTACATGGGGCCTGGTTCATCTTCTCCATGTGAGGTGCCTTGAACTGATGATCAGGGGCATGAGGAGGAGGAATTTGAGCAAGTTTTTCCTGGTCATTCATTTGCTATGCCTTCTTTTCAGCTGACAATGGAGAACATTCGACCTTCATTGCCATTTCTATGGTTGATTTCTCAGATTTGTGGTATTTTGCAACTTTCTTCTGTGTCTTATGATTCACACCCTTTCCTATTAAGTGACCTCCCTTCACAGGATTACTTGGATTTTCTCCCTTCCCCAGGTTCATGTATAAAGATTTTGTGTCTCAAATTCTTTTGAATTCTGGGTTGCCTTGCCCCATTGTGTTTCTGTGCAATATGCTTTGGCCTTTTGTCATTCTCCCAGTCCTTTTTTGGATTCTCAACATTTGAGCCCCCTTTTACCTCTATGGGGTTATAATCCTGAGGCTTCTGTCTCTTTGTCTGAGGTGCAATGTTCAAGGATTTGTCTCACTCTTAGTCATATTTTACATTATCTATCTTCTATCTATGCACCTGTTATTAGGGGAACTCAGTTCTCTTGTATGGTCAACTTTGGCTAGACCTTCCTTGTCTGTCCTTTCACTCCTTACATGGCTTATTTGTAGTTGGGGAGACACATGCTATTTACTTGTGTTTGTCTCTTCTCCCTCCCCCATGTCTTACCTTCAGAACCTACAGGTGGTTCTTTTTTTATATCATTCCAGTTTTGGCCAGGTTACATAATTCTCCTCTCTCTTCCTGGGCAAATGGTTTACCCCAGTCTTCCACCTCCTCTTCTCCTGATCCTGTAGTTGTTTCACATCCTTCTGAGTCTGCACCTCATCCTTTACCTCTATCTAGTTGTTCTAGCCCTTATCCTGGTATCAACTGCATATATTGGAGTGCTGGCAGTGGTTTCAGGTCCTGTAGGGCCCAAGCTTCTCTCATTCATGTAGATTTGGAGAACATTTTTCTACAGAGACTGGAGACCAGTCATAAAACTGTCTCATCTGAATCAGTTTTTGGAACCCCCTTGTTTCACCATGGAATCGTTTCTGTCCCTTTTTTAGGTTTCACTGCAGATGTTTATCTTCATGTGCCCATATCTCCCTCCTCCTGTCTTTTCTTTGGTTTGTTAATGAGGGACATGTTTTTCAGTTCCTGGCTCTTTCATTTGGTCTTGCCATAACACCTTATATCTTTTGTCGGATTGTCCAAACTTTTACTCACCATCTCCATTCTTTAGGTCTCAGGAATCATCATTATATGAACAACTGACTTCCTCTGGTTCCTTCCAATGTAGCATCTGTAGTACATATCTTATTCCTCCAGGAGGTGGTGAGGGTAGGTTGGTTGATGAAGTTAGAGAAATCATTTCTTTCCCCTACTCAGTATCTCATTCATTTGAGTATATTCTTCAATTCCCATCGCAGTCAGACACTGCCATCTCCCCTTTGTGTTTGGAATATGGAGAAATTGATAGTCAAGGCTGTATCCCCTCCTTCTCTGTCTGCTCTAGAGGTTCTACCTTTTTTGGGGGGATGTGGGCTTCTTTGGAAGCACTCATTCCTCTCTGCCATGCTCACAGGTGTTCTCTTTAATGAGAACTGCAAGATAAATTGAATTTCCTCTTGGATCCATTAGATTATCAGGTGGTCCTTCCAGTTTCTTTGCACATATCTGCAAGTGTTGGGTGTTGATGCCTTCAACCAGAATTGATCAGGCCTTCACAGTTATGTCTTTCCACCTATACACCACATCACCAAGATTCTATCTTTCATCCAATTCACTCTGTGTTGAGTTCTTTTGGTAGCTTCATATTGGCCTCTGCCTCTGTCATTTCTTTCTCAACCTCATTGGATATCTCTCATTCTGCTATACCCATCCTCTGGCTTCATGCTTAGCTTTTGTCAGGTCCCTTGGTAGATGCATTAGTCTGATTTGGTGTGTTGCTTCTTTGAGCTCAAGACACTCAGCTCTATCTAATTTGTTAACATGGTTAAATAGTGTAATTGTAAACTTCACTATTTTCATCACAACTATAGCTGTGTATTTATAGGCCTAATTATTTCTGCTGTCATTCACATCTTCTTTCCCCATCGTTTACCACTGTTTAATCCTGGCTGGCTCATCAAAGGTCAGGTTTTATATCAGGCTAGATTCTTTACATAAGGTGTTTGTGACTTGTTGGCAATGAATTTCAACAGTAAACAGACAGCTTGCAATCCACTTGTTTTAAAATAATATATTCAAAACAAGTGAAATGTATGTACAAAAACTTTTTATACACTTTAAGTTACAGTTATATCCAGAGCTTTAAATACTTGTCTTCTATTACATCAAAAGTACACACAGTCTGGTTCAATTACTTTAGAACCCAACTGACAAATTATTATTTTATATCTCTGTTGTTACCATACAGACTGTGAAACTTTCACTTCAGAAATCACCCTTTATGGCTAAACTGACAATCACACAGTTAACCATCACTCTTTTCACTTTTACTTTCATTAACTTACTTTAACTTCTTACTTGCACTCTGTATATGCATGTATTTATAACACCTGACAGAAAAATCTAGATATATCTAATACTCTAGTGACAACAATATTCACATAACAAGAAATATTTAAAAGCTTTGAGTAAGATTATGGCAACAATATTAGAAAAGCCTACTACAACAGTAAAACTACAAATGCACCATACAACTCGTACAGTTATGTAAAGAAACTTGTCATAACTATCACTTTTAAATTAATTAATATTTAACACTTATGACAACTAAATACTCATTAAATAATAAGTCATTAAATTAACTAATAATTCTTACACTGAACAGTGTTGTATACCCAACAGGAGTCTTTTGAGGGGGCCTAGTTCCTTGTGGATTGCATGATTAGAAAACCAGGTTACGTAATTTCTGCTGTTTTTTTCTGTAAATTTGGATTTTAGTGGTGAAGTGTTGGAGGGTCCTGAGTTGCTAACATTTAAAAAAAATTAAAATGTAGTTATTTTCATTTCCATTTATATGTCTTTGTGTAGGTTGTTTATGTGTCAGAAGAATTTTGTTGTTGTGCCTTATTGGGTAGAGATGTCTTGCTGGAGGGAGTTCATGTATCTGCTGTCACCCTCTCTGAGTTATAAGAGGCTTCTTTTCTTCATCCCTTGATGTTTGAAAGTGTTCCAGAGGCATTGGAATCACGAATTGATGTCACCCATTTGCATTCTTCCTTGTAATCCTTGGCCTTTAGACTTTCTTTGGCTCCTATGGGAAGTCTTGGCATGACTGCTTGTTGTGTGTCCCAACCCCCGGTCCCTCGACATGGATTCTGTATGTGGTGAGGGGACCTCCCAGGGAAGGTTCTGTATTTTCAGTTAATTCCTCTGGGATTTAAACATCCACCCACGTGTTTGCCGTGCGTGGCGACCCGTGAAGGGGAGGAGAGGATCCCGGTGGTTAAGGGTCTGGGGTCAATCGGCTGGTCCACTCAGGCTAGGGTCAACTGAGTACCAGTGTTAGGCATTCTCAGTGGGTGTTGTGGACATTGTCTCTGATGCTGGTGTTTGGGTATAGTGCTCACGAAACCCTGGCATTGCTGCAGTGTCCTTGTTTGACATTGTAGTGCATCCCCTTGTAGGACTCCATGGTAGGTGGGGTCAGTGGGCACTGAATCTTTCTCCTTAATTATGGATCCCCCCAATCCAAATAAAAAAAAAATGTTAAAACTCTGCTAATCGGTAAACGACCATGCCTAGAAGACTCTGAACAGCAGTCTCCATCACAAAGT
>NW_013666719.1:225564-227234 GCF_000517525.1 Limulus polyphemus | reverse complement strand
ATGGTAGGTGGGGTCAGTGGGCACTGAATCTTTCTCCTTAATTATGGATCCCCCCAATCCAAATAAAAAAAAATGTTAAAACTCTGCTAATCGGTAAACGACCATGCCTAGAAGACTCTGAACAGCAGTCTCCATCACAAAGTACACCTGTACCTCACTTTCTGATTCTGCATTCACTGTCTGAAAAAGCTTTAGGGCAAATGTCTCCCTTTTTTATTCAGAAGGGCTTAGAGAGGCTTGCTGGCTCTCCAAAGTCAGTTAAGAATCCCCATTCTGGAGACATATTGGTTGAAACATCCACAGCTAAGTACAGTGAACTCCTCTTGAATTCAAAGGCCATTTGGGATATACCCATTGAGGTTACTCCCTATGCTTCCTTGATAACGAGGAGTTATCATTGAGAGGGACTTGAAGTCAGAGATCCTTGCTGGTATCTTCACCCAAGGAGTTTCAGCAGTTGGATGGATCTCCACTCATCAAGATGGTATTATGGTGCCAACCTCAGTTCTTATTTTGACGTTTTCATTACCACGTCCAACCGCCGCTGTTAAGGCAGGTTATTTGAACTGTAAGGTACAGCCCTATATTCCCAATCCTCTCCGATGTTTTCAGTGCCAGAGGTTCAGTCATTCGAAGATATCTTGTCGTGGTTCTGTGATGTGTGCTTGTTGTGGTGGCACGAATGCAAACTGGACCCTCACTGTGTTAATTGTAGTGGTTCCCACCCCTGTTACTTTAGGTCTTGTCCAAAGTGGGTTGAGGAGAAAGAGGTATAGCATTTGTAGACTGTTCACAGCATTTCTTATCCAGAGGCTTGGAATCTATTGTTCCATACTCCATCTCGGACATATGCAGCTCCACTGCTACAGTGAGAGTGCAGACAGACCTTTCCGTGCCTCCATTTGAGTATTTTTCATGCCATGTTAGGGTCTTCTGCCCTCCATGGATAATAAAGTTGATAGGTCTATGTCTACTCCAATCTCTGTCCCCACTATTCCTTCCAGTGACTGCCTGGGTCAACCTCCTCAGGCACCAGCCTCTTGTGTCTGCTCAGGTCCTTCTTTGGCCCCTAAATGCAGGACGATCATTCAATCATGTCCTCAGTCATTGGATTCTCACTCTGATGACAGAGATCTGCCCACTCGATCAAGGACAGGATCCATGGAGGTTGATCGACCTCCATCTAGTAAAGAAAAATGCCATGGTCATAAACAGAAGGGTTCTCCACTCTGTTCTCCTAAATCTACATAAAAATGGCTAGTTTGATACAGTGGAACTGTTGATGTTTTCATTCTAATCTCAATGACATTAAGGCCTTGATTGACTCCTATCATCCTGTGTGTCTCTTTTTACAGGAAACATTTCTGAAACCTGCCAATACAATCACCTTTTGGCAGTTTTCTTTGTACTGGAATTACAGGTTGTGTGATAGGCAGGTACATGGAGGGGTGGCACTGCTGGCTGACCAGCATGTGCTCTCCTTATCTGTGTTCCTTGAAACACCCTTGGGCCATAGCCATCTGTGTTTCCATGGGTTGTACCATCACTGTTTGTTCTCTCTACCTGTCTCCTGGGGAGACTTATGAACAATCGGACCTTGATGCTCTCGTTGACCAGTTGCCATCTTCCTTTTTACTTCTGGGAGACTTTAATGGACACAACCCCCTCTG
>NW_013666719.1:223695-225345 GCF_000517525.1 Limulus polyphemus | reverse complement strand
CACTTTTCACACGCTTTTCTTGGATGGTCGACAGTGATCCTCAGGGCAGTGATCATTTTCCCCTCATTATGAGGGAGGTTGGCCATGGTGGAAGTTGGACCAGGCTGACTGGTTGTCTTTCACACTCTATCTCTTTGAACTTGATCTTGCTTTGTCTGTCTACCATCAATGGATGATTGTGTGTCTATGTCTACTCCATAGTAGCTTATTGATTGTGTGGTTGCAGTGACTGACTGTATCGTCCAGGCAGCTGCTCATTTTATTCCTAAGACCTCAACACATTTTCCACGGTATCCTCGTCCTTTGTGGAGTCCTGCATACCAAGAGGCATGGATTGCTCAAAAACGAGCCTGGGATACCTTCCCTCGGTATCCCTTACTTTCTAACCGCATTGTTTATCAGCAGGCCCATGCTCGGCAGGTTCGAGGTCAAAGCCAATAGGAGTCTTAGATTAAGTTCACTACAAGCATCTCTTCTACCACCAGTTCCAAAACTGTATGGGACAAGATTCGAAAAGTCACTGGGAGGTGTGCTTCCCATCCCATTTCCATCTTGCTCTTCAATGGCCAGGAAGTTGCTAATGCTCTTGAACACAGCTTTTCTCATGCTTATAGTGCTTCTGTTTCTTCCCCTGCCTCCTTTGCCATCAAGTCTCAGACAGAGCGATCGCCTCTTTCCTTTCAGGCCGATCGTCTCTATGATTATAATTGCCCCTTTTCACTGGTGGAACTCAAACTTTCTCTTCATCGGTCTGGTAGTATATCGGTCCGACCTGATGATGTTCATTATGAGATGTTGCGCCATCTCCCTCCTGCCTCTCTTGCTATTCTTCTGGTTATTTTTAACTGGATCTGGCAGAAGCATATTTTTCCTGATGCTTGGTGCCAGGCTATTGTCCTCCCTTTCTCTAAACCTGGGAAGGGTCCCAAGATTCCTTCTAATTATCATCCCATCACTTTGACTAGTTGTTTTTAAGGTCCTAGAGAGGATGGTTAATGCTTGTCTTGTTTGGTTCCTGGAATCAAACACACTCCTTTCACCCAGTGTGGGTTCCATTGACAACGCTCCACCATGGACCATCTGATTCAACTTAAAACGTCGATCAGGGAAGCCTTTCTCAAAAGAGAACACTTTGTTCCTGTGTTCTTCGATCTCGAGAAGGCTTATGACACTACATGGAGGTATGGAATTTTGATTGACCTCCACTCCTATGGGTTGCATGGCCATTTACCCATTTTTTATTCAAAACTCTTCACTGAACAGGCAATTCCAAGACCATGTGGGTTCAACTATTTCCTGTTCCTTTCCACAGAAACTTGGAGTCCCTCAGGGCTGTGTCTTGAGTGTCACACTTTTTAGTGTTAGAATTAATGCCATCACTAATAATCTTCCTCCAACTGTTGCAAATAGGCTCTATGTCTACGACTTCCACATCTTGTGTCAGTCGTTGAACATGAGGTTTATTGAGCAGCAGCTTCAGACTGCCCTCAATCAGTTGTTGACATGGACCACTGCAAACAGTTTTAAATTTTCTTTTTCCAAAACCTTTTGCATGCATTTTTGCTGCCAACGGGGTTTCCACCCCGATCCCAAGCTCTTTCTCGGCAGTATAGTTATTCGTGTGATCCCTGAGGCAAAGTTCTTGGGGCT
>NW_013666719.1:207468-223418 GCF_000517525.1 Limulus polyphemus | reverse complement strand
GGGAATAGATCAATGTTCTATGCTCAGGATCTATTGTGCCTGATTTGATCCAAACTGGACTATGGGTCTTTGGTCTATGGTTCCTCCAGGACCTTGGTCTTGAAGATGCTGGACCCCATTCACCATTTGGGGCCTCGGCTCTGCACTGGGGCTTTTCGCACTTCTCCAGTCCAGAGTTTGAACACTAAGTCCCACAATTCTCCTCTTCATTTCTGTCGTTCGCAACTTTCTTTACAATATGCTACCAAGCTTCAATCCATACCACGGCATCCCACCTGAGATTGTGTCTTTCTTCCTCAGTGGGCAATGCTCTTTCAGAACAGATGGTCTGCTATTCCTTCCTTTGGTCTTCGTATCCGGGCACAACTGGCTGAATTGGGTCTGGCATTGGTTGACAATGCTGTCCCCAATGATCAGCCCATTCCACCATGGTTTATTACCATCCCTTCCTGTGACCTTTCCTTGAGTCATCTGAGGAAGGCAGATACTCCCAATTAGAAGTACCGTCTTCTTTTTGCTGAACATCTTTCGAGCCATTCTTCTCTTCCTACTTACATGGATGGTTCAAAATCGGGTGACTCTGTAGGTTCTGCCATGGTGTGCTGTGGCATGGTAGTTGCTCGCAAGATCCCCTCTACAGTTTCTGTGTTCACTGCTGTGTTGTATGCTATTTCTCTTGCCCTGGATCATGTAGAAGCTATGCAGTACAGTAATTGTACTATTTACACTGATTCTCTTAACTCTCTAGTGGCCCTGGAATCGCTTAACATTAGTGCTTACCCCGTTCTCATAGATATTCAACAACGACTGGCCCAATTTTCTCTATCTTCTGCTTCCATCCAGTTTTCTAGATACCTGGCCATGTCGGTATTCACGGGAATGAGCTCACTGACACTGCAGCTAAGTCCGTTTGCTCTGGTGCCATCACGGCCGTGCCTGTCCCATATATGGACTACGGTCCTGTCTTCAAGGAGCGGCTTCATGCCAGTTGGCAGTCAACTTGAGATGAGCAACGTCATAACAAGCTTTTCCAGGTCAAACCTTCTGTTGGTCTTTGGCCGTTTTGCTTCTGTAAAGATCGGAAGGAGAAAGTTGTCCTGGCAAGGCTACGCATTGGTCACAGTTTTTAACCCATCGTTTTCTTTTATCCGGTATTGACTCACCAATGTGCAGCCATTGTGACACTCAACTCACAATAGCCCACATTTTACTGTTGTGCTGTTGTTACAACTGTGAGTGGCAGCACCATTTTAGACACATATTTTCTAAGAGTTTACCCCTGACATTGGACAGTGTCATTGGTTATGGTGACACTGTCCAACTAGATTGTATTTTTAATTTTTTACGTACTATAGGTCTTTTTAATTGTATATAAATCTTTTATTGACATATTTTGGTTTTAATTTGCCCTATTTTTACATTTTATTCTAATTTCACTGTTTTTACTAAAGCACCAAACAACCAAACCCAACCCCAACTTCAGCTCCTCGATCTGTTGGTACTCAGAACAGAGTTTGTCATTATATTAGAGGCTCCTCTGCTTGTTCAAACCATTGCCAATGGTATCAGGTTCTGCAGTTCAGGGCTCTACCTTTTGGTATAGCATCTGTCTTCTGCAGAGTCATGCAAGCTTTTTCTCACCACCTTCATTCATTGGGCCTGTGTACACACCATTATATATGGATGACTGGTTACTTCTGGCACCATCTTGTCAGTTGGCATAACTGACATAACACCCAGATTCTCCTTGTAGAAGCCAATAATGCTGGATTTCTTAACAGAGCCAAAAAATCCATTCTCTTCAACTCAATACATTGTCCATATTGGTGTCTTTTTCAAATCGTTTTTAAGCCAGGATCACATCTGGCTTCAGGCTATTGTAAGGGCAGTCAGAATCTTACTCACGTTTCCTTCTCCTATTGCATGGATAGTTCTCTTTTTTTGGGGATGTGAGCATCCCTTGAATCTCTAATTCCTTTGGGATGAGCACACATGCGGTCCCTTCAGTGGTTGCTGCATGACTGATGGATCATGCACTGTGATCTACTGGATCATGTAGTCTCCATACTCAGGAGCAACATCTTAAATCTTGAGTGGTGGTTGGACAGACCAAAACTAACATCAGTGTGCTTATACAACCCCTTCGTCCAAAGATTCATCACTTTACAGATGCCTCACTTCAGAGATTGGGTGCATATATTGATGGTCAGGAATTCCAGGGTCTGTGGGCGTATGATGAATCTTCCTTCCACATCAGTATTTTGCAACTTTTTGCTGTCCAACAGGCAATGGTTCAAGGTCTAGCTCTATTGAAGGGAAAAATTGTCATTATTCATTCAGACAATTCCACGGTAATATGTTACATTTCCCATCAAGGGGGCATGGATATTCTCTACTCGGTTCACTCCCATCATATCAACCTCCTGGTTTGCAATGTTCCATGGATGATGAACTTAATAGCAGATCACCTATCTCACCCCAACCGAATTCTCTGGACTGATTGTATGCTCTATTGCGAGGTTTTCCAGTGGGTTTGCTCTGATTTTGTTTTCCGTGGTTTGGTGATAGATGCATTCAGTCAAGATTGGATGGGATTGTACCTCTATGCCTACCCTTCCCCCCCCCCAATTCATCTGTTACCCAGAGTTCTGGCTATTGTTTGATCCACTTCATGTAGAGTGCTGTTGGTAGCCCCAGATTGGCCGACCCAACAATGGTTTCCTCTTCTACAATATCTTCAAGAGTGTCCACCTCTGCCACTTCCTTTTTGACCGTCTCTGTTGAGGCATCCTCAATCTGACATTCTACACCCAGACATTTCCAAGCTCAAACTTCACATATGGAAGTTATGCAGTCCTTTGCATGACCAGGTGGCTTCGTAAATTGATCCATATTGCTTATTCTGGACTTTCTTTACAAGCCTGAGAGTCAGATCTCATCAGATTCGTCAATTTATAGGTCATTAGCTGCCCATTTGAATTGCCCACTGGAGGACATCATGTGGGTTGGTATGTGTACTTCTCCCACTATTTACACGATCTGGCAGTTTCATCTTATAAGGGTTTTTTCCTACCACCTGAAGCTGTTTTGAACACATCTGCTAGACTATAAGGAGGGGTGAGCATTTTTTTCACTCCTCTTGTCTCTTTACTTTCCAGGGTCCTTTACCTCTTTTTTTTCACTGGGTCTCACTCTGTGACAAATGTTGCTCAGAAAGGTGTATTTTTATCAATCCAATTCTGCACTACCAACCTATTTTCACTATACTTACTACTGGTTGCAACAGGATCTGTAGAAATGAGTTGTTCCATAAGACCATCTAGGAGCTCACCAGATGGTATTACCATATTATGCTGGACTGCCACTTATGGATTATCATGAGTAAAGCTAAAGGGGATCTTGCCTGTCCTTGATGATCATTGGATTGAATAAATCGGGGTCAGTTTGCTTTTGAAAATTTAGGTAAGTTGGTTCACTATTGCACTGTTTCCAGAGCACTGTTCCTCAGGACTCCCCAACATGCATTACCCTCCAGATTCTACTAGTGGAGATAGGGCATCCTTACCACACCCAGTTTTCAGTCACTGGGGTTGTGGAAAGAGGCCTTTCCTCCAGAGTATTAAGTATTTTCCTCCATTCTTGTAGAAGAGGGCAAAGTTGGGGCCCTCCTACCTGGGTCCTTTGATGTTTTTCTCAGATGTCAGTAGGAGCGGCACCAGCCTCTGTGGGATCCTGCTCGTAATACTGGTTCAGATTTGGTGCTAAGCTATCTGGTTGGGGTGTGCATGGCCCTTATTTTTGATCAATATCAGTTCAGTATATTGTTCATGGAAAGACATCCACTGTCTCCTCATAATTCCAAACGCAGAGGGATCCCATCCTGGGTCCTTGGTTGAGCACAATTGTTCCACATCCTCTCCATAATTCCGGGGGCAAGTGGAAGGCTCCTTGCCAACTCAGTTGGGGAGTGATGATGAATGTTTATAATTCTAGACTGGATGAGTTCTGTTCCTTTGTTTGAGTAAGGCACACATGAACCCATCATTCCAAGCCTGGGATGTTGCTTTTTGAGCTTCTTTAGATGGAGAAGAAGGTTTGTCCGCATAGATGTTGCTTATCTTCTCATCATGACTGCAGTGGTTCAGAACGCATCACTCTATGGCTACAGGTTGGGATCCAATCAAAAGTATATCTATATATAACATTGTGGTCCAATTGCCCTTGCCACCAACATAGGATATTGGGAACCAAGACATTTTAATTCTAACCCTGAGTGGTGGAACCTCGGCTATCTGGTCGGGGCTGGCCTATAGTGATATTTACTCATGTACAATTCCATCCTTGATACAGGAACTAAGTTCAGGATGAAGAACATACCTGTTCTGGATGTAGTATGGTTCCCCCACATGGGTAACACTCTTATCTTGGTACGCCCATGATCTATGCAGATGCTTTCTGTGTGTTTAATGTCCTCAGTGGCCCCTACACCTTCTCAATGTGGGATTCTAACTATAAGTGTCAGCTGAGGTGTGTTAACATTTTCCTAAATTGAAAATGTATTACCAATAATACTTACCACCGCTGATACTCTCCTGTTATTTCTCCCCACTGAGAGCCGATGTTAGAGACTGGCATAGTTTCAGACTCAAAAAAGTGATAAAATTATCTGAATGAGGTGCTCTCATACAGTACCAGGATAGAGGGCACATTAACGTAGATGGAGAGTATCACGAGACAAATATTGCCAAGGGCAATTAAGTGGGATATAAAAGACTGGAACAAGCAAGAAAAAATAGATCAGTGCTTAGATGGGCAAAGATGAAACCCTGGTGAGTAATAGCTATAGGTGTCAGTGGAGGTAAATATTATTGGAAATACATTTTCCATTTAGAAAAATGTTAACTTTCTATTTTGCCTTGCATTTTTTGATTGGTAGCCTCATTGGTAGCTCAAGAGCAAGATCTGTCACCACTTTACACTGTCCAAAATATAGACCATAAATGTTATTTATTTGTGCTCTCATTCTAAAGTTCACTTGAGTGCTATTCGATACAAAATTAACTCAATCCATGTAATAAATATTGGCATCACTATGGGTGTTAAATATAATGGCAATAACCCTGGAAGGTGTACCATGGCATAGAGTGATGATAGAATACTACTGGCAGATGAGGGTGCAAACCATTCTATGGACATAATAATTTTTTTCTACTCTAGTTACTTATGAATAGTACAGTGTTGATATCAGTTTTGTTTTGTAAATTTTATGTGATAAAAGCTTGAATCAGTTAGACTTTATCTCTGAAATACCGAGTCATTGTTTTTTTTAGTTGCTGTCAACAACCATCTGACTCCACATTCTCAGTGTCTTTGTTGCAATGTAGAGCATGCACCAACTTACCCATAATTCTCCACTCTCCCATCTTCCATGTGATTTATTATGCATGCATCAGGAGCACTTCCATAAGCTCTATTTTTCCACTGTAATTCAGCTTTTGTTATTGATATTCATGCTATTAACTTTGTTCAGTATGAACTTTGATATCAACATTAACTATTGCTGCAAGTTCTACCAATATCAGAAATTCTTCAACTTCTTTGAGGCCTTACTCACTTAATCTGCCACTAGCATGCAAGAAGATCCTGTTTTGGCATTGCGAGACCTTACTGATTAATGTATTCATGCTGTTAATTTTGATTGTATACTGGTGTACTTGATGAGTTTCATTTTCACATGGATGCTTATTTGCAGAATGCTCACCATTTTTCTCATAAAAAAGAATTTCATTTACTTAGGCCTATTCACCTTCATTCTTTGCAGAGCAGGATTTGTCAGCTAGCCCTAATTCTGAAAAAGCTTCTGCTGGTCAACTTTTTCATGTTTTTATTTTTTGAGTGTTGTTTGTTTGCATCTTCTGTTGCAGGCTACAGAGCTGCTCTCTGTACTGCCTTTAGATGTCACAGAAATCACCTCTCTCTCTTTCCACTATTTACTGATATTATTTTGTCTCGACTCCCTAGACATTGTTTTCTGTGGGAGTTAGATCTCGTCTTGTGATGTCTTACTTCTCTTCCTTTTGAACCTCTAGCAGTTTAGTATGATATCTTTCGTTGAAGACATATTTTCTTCTAGTACTCACTTCTGGTAAGAGAATTTCTGACATTTAAGCCCTTAATGCTTTTCATACTTTTTTTTTCCATCGAGGAAGGCATTACACTTATGATAGAACCCTTTTATCAATCACTTGGGCTGTGAGAGTTATGTAACCACTGTTTTCATCAATTGTGTTCACTACCCTGACTGATTTATATTTTTTGCTCCAATAAAAATGTTTTATGCCTGGTCAGTGCCATTCTTTGCTACATTGCATGAATGGAATCTTTCAGAGGGCCTGGAAATAGGTTATTTATATCTTATGGTGAATCTTGCTTCACATATCTCGTTCCATTTACCCTAACAAGTTTATTTGTACAGCTGATCCATTTAGATTACCATGATCTAGTTGCACTCCTTTAAATTGAATGTTAAGTTACATCTCATCTGATTCAACATTTGGTACAGTTTTTGACAACCCAGTCTCTGTACCCGTTAGAAGACATCTTACAGACTAGCATGTGGATAAGTCCAAATACCTTTCTACAATTCTATACATATCGTATTTATGTCTTTTAAGCTTCAGGATTTTGTTTGTCAGCTATGGTTAGTTTCCAAGCCATTTGGAATCCATGGCAGGTGAATTATTCTCCTTTCTAAGCTTATTTACCACTTGGCCCACACTTGTGATGATCCAGATATTCCTATTCTGCCCAGTACCCTTGTTAACAATTATAAAGATGTCTGATGTTAAGAAGTCATTTGATTTTTAAAAATGTTTCTCCTGTCTTTGGAAATTGTATTTATACAGTTTGTTACAACTTGGATTTTTGTTAATTCTTATTGTGCATTTGTTTTTTATAATATACACATAATTTACACTTTCTTCATATGTTAGGAGATTCTGTATTTATATCGATTTGTCCAGCAGGGACTCTTGCATGTTACCTAAACTTTTGCATATGTTGTAGACACAGCTCCACCTTTTGTGCTTGTGCTCCAAGAGAGGGTGATGTTCTCTGGAAATGGACAGAGGATTTCACCTTATGTTTGATGATGTCTCAGCATGTATCCTTTCCACCTTGAAAAGCATATCCTTGCAGAGTATACCTAGTCCCAAAAAAAACTTTTATGTGCTACTAGAAAAAAATTCAACTGCTTCTGAGTAATTTGATGGTGCTGATTTTAAAAATCATGTTGAAAATTATTGATCACCTCTAGTTTTCTAATTATGATAGACTTATTCATGATATTCTTATATATCATGAAAATAACTTTTTCTTTAATAATTTTATTTATTCATTGAAAATTACATTTAAGAATGTTCAAAAACATTACATAATAGGAATACCAGTTTAAAAAAGCAATGAGTATAATAATTTTTTTACAGAAAATACATTCAGGTTATGTTCAAAACTTTCATCGTGATATTATTTTTTGTTACAAAATATGTTAGACAGATATCTGAAACTATTACCATCTTTGTTCATTCCTTTTACAAAATTCTTCTTCAGACCATTTGGGGACTCGCTAAAGGTTGATACACAATATTTTGTTTTCCTGGAATGTAATTTTTTTTTTTTTCACTGTCCATTCATTCTTTTTGAAATGATTTGTATCATCTCAGCTGTCCCAGAGACAAAAAAGCAACAACGTTTTGTATACTCACTCTGCAGGCCTAGCAAGAGTGCAATAACTTTTAGATCACCACATATGTTCCACCTATGGTGATCATAGTTGATGATTCCAAGTATAATCTGCATACTTTGATAAGTTTCTTGTATGTTCAATGCATGAGTAGCAGGAATCAATGGTTTACTGCACCCATTGTGCAAAAGTATAGCTTTCAGAGTAACTTTAGATGAGTCGATAAAAAAAAAAGTCTCCATTGGTGAGGATGATGTTCAGTACCTAATTCTTCCATTAGGGCATCAACATTTGTACAGAAACACAGTATCTTGCCTGCTGTAATGAGAAGAAAGACTTTGATGGTGACTTCAGTAAATTGAAATCGTTGTTCTTGGAGCTAATAAATTCCATTGCTGTAAATGAGAGTCAAGAAGTTTCCCATGCTGCTTGGATAGAGACAAGTCATGAATTGGATCATTTAGCTCTTCTTATGTGATCAGATGAGGCAGTTTATGTTGAGATGCCACAAGAATAAAATTACTAGATGAAAAAGATGAAGATGATTCATTGTCTTCTGTTTTCCAACTTACTGGAGGATGTGGCACTGGAAGACCATTCCCATGCGGTAGTGGTTTCATTACAGATGCAATATCTGGATATTTGATGTATTGTTTAGATTTGCCTGAATATCCAGAAACATTAGTCATGCAAAAGTAGCAATCAGTTAGATGATCTTTGGGATCATGCCATATCATGGGAACTGCAAATGTCATACTTGATCTCTTCTTATTCAGCCACTGTGTCAGGCCAGGTGTGTAAACTGTACAACACACAAGTGGAGCCCAATGCTTTCTTGGTCACCTTTACCTTGTGTGTGATGTTTTTCCTTTGTGAAACTGTAATACATTTTCCACAAATGTATCAGAAACTGTTTGGGTGATTTTTGCACTTTTGGACTACTTAATCTGGAGGAAGTCTGCATTGTGAATGAGTTTCTAAAAAAGATAAAATAATTTATCTTTACAGAAGTAGAGTTTAAGAGATTTTAAGAAACACAGTCTTGTATAATGTGATTATATTTTTTTTACTGTGCGAGGAGTGAGGTAAAGTGACCAACTGAGAGAGAGGTGTCTTATTCTACCTCTTTGAATGTTCTGACAAACTGAACAGTAAGGGTTTTGTGATTCCTGGATGGAACAAATGAGACCAACTGAATGAGTGAGAGGCAACTGAGAGAGAGGTGTATTACTTTACCTCTTTTATGCTCAGTTGAGGGACTTCTCGATTGTTCTAGCAAACTGAACAGTGAGGGTTTTGTGATTCCTGGATGGAGCAAATGAGAGTAAGAATGAAGCAAAAATGATGCAATGTGCTATGATTATATCGAGAATTAATAGCATATATGAACAATATAGTTGGAGGTTTACACTGATACAGTACAATCATTGTTTGAAGTTACAAAAAATTTATGCTTTTTACTGATTAAACTGTTGAAGTAAACTTAATTTTACAGCATAAATATATTTTACTGAGACTTGCATGGAATTTCACATAGTACTGTGAAAATATTGAGATATTACAATAACTCAGAATCGAGAGGCAATGGACAAATTCAGACTTCATTTTTAAAATGAGCACCATCAAATTATCCAGAATCACTTGAGTTTTCTCCAGTAGCAAATTTTTTGTTTTCCCATGGTATTAGAGATATCTAAGGTTGGAAGCCTGTTTTCAGTAGATGCCTTGTAGCTCCAATCAGGATGTGAATCAACATTTTATTTTTGTTGTGCATTCTATATGATGTCTCCATTGCAGTGTCCTCCCATTGTTCAGTCCCATCCTTAGTATAGCTTGAGTCTTACATCAGTTCCTTCTGAGCACCACTGATTTGCCTTGTTCCAATATGGTCGTACCTCCTTTCATACAAAGCTATCTCGATGTTCATCTGCCCTCTAAGCACATGCTAAAAAAATTTTCTCGATCAGTGCATCAGTCTATATACCCCATCAATTTCACCCCATTTCTGAACATGTACGTATCAAGTGACTACTCTCCACCAATACTATTGGGCCACCTATACTGGCACAATTAGCTCCTCCTTCTATTCTCGCTCAATCCTCACTTTCTCGATTGGCACAACATTGTTTAGACGTGTTTTTTCACATGTGGCTACCGTTTAGGAACATTTCAGTTTTTTTCAGCAGTCTTATTTTGCTGTGTTTGTATTCACTTGTTCCAACAATTTTTTGTTTTGCACTTATTACTTGTTAACGAATTGCATGATATTGTAGTTTGAATTTGCAATCACTGTATTGACTACAGAATTTTCCGTTACAGTCGAAAATCAATACTAGGACAACTTCAGGAATCGGGTTCGACTTTATCTGCAGAGGAGGTACAGGCCTTAATTCGCAGGAAGCTCAATTCATATGTTCAGACAGCAATTTTTTCTTCTTTTCAACATGACAATGTTTCTGAGGAAGAATACAATCAATGAGTTGACATTTTGGACTCTCTTCTCTGTCATCTTCCACCAGTTGCCATGCCTCCACGTTGTTAATTGTTCTTCTCATTTCTTCCTATTGCTTTCAATTCTCCTAGGTTATCTGTGGTAAGTTTTTCAATATGTACACTGGGTTGATATACCCGTGGTAGGCCCAATTCAGATATCCATTCACGTCATCAGTGCTCAGATTTTGTTAAGTTAGATATTTATGTGTCCTTTGTCATCTGAGATGCTTTAGATGAATTGTAAGTTAGATATCAATTATGACTTTGTATATTTGGTAAATTTATCATTTTGCACATTTTGTTAATTTAACGTACTTTGTAGACTGCAAATTTCATGGTTATATTAGTTTGTTATTAATAAGTACTTTACCTAGTAACATCTAATTCGTTGTTCTATTTGAGTACTTTTGTCGTTATTTTTAACTATGTGCCCTCATCCCCATTTTCGACAATGTAGGACTTAATTGTCTTTTGTTGTCTGAGATAATTTAGAGGAATGGTAAGTTAGATATTGATTATTAAGGTGTTTTCTAGGTTATTTTCATCAGTTTGCACATTCGTTATTATTACACTTTGTGGACTAGGTACATTTAGATGGTATGTCCATTTAATATTTATAAGTACTTTGTTAACTAAGTATGTTTAGATAGTTTGTCCCTTACACATCATTAATACTAGTAACATATAATTCATTCTTCTATTTGAATATATATTTTTTTGTCATTGTTAACTATGTGCTTTATCCTAATTTTCATCAGTGTAGGACGTAATTATGTATCCTTTGTAGTCTAGGTTAATTTCAATGACTGCTAATTTAGATATTGATTATTAATGTGTTTTCATGGTAATTTTAGTCAGCACGTTTGTTACTTTGTGGCTTTAAGTAAGTAATAGAAGTATTTATAATTGAAAACATTCAGTAGTAAACAATTAGAACAATTTTATTTTGACATTAGAATGGTCATACAGTTCACTATCAGTAGGGAAGAATTAAGGCATTCCAATAATAAGGAAGTATTTGGTCCTTCAATACTCCTTCCACACCCACCCTTGAGAAAAGTAAAATATTAAACCCACCCTTTATTTTCAAGAAATAATCTGTTTCTGTATTAAACTTTTATATGGTATTGTTATATATATCCTGCCCAGAGAGAGTATTGCTGCAATACTGTATGTTGTGCAAATGTGTTCATAGCAGTATCATTTAATTTCCCTTCAGGTTATACTCTGAGGTTATGGTCTCACCTATGTTTTAACCCTTTGTGCACAGGTGGGGTTCAAAGTGTGCATGTCACAACATCTAACAGTTACATTCAGTATTTAATTAAACTACTTTATTATCAATGTACATAAAGTAACATGGGATCAATATGTAGTTAATATATCAAATTTTAATACTATGTAAGTTTTAAGCTCTCAATTTCAAAAAAAAAATTAAAAACTCTATCATCATTTGTATCATATGACACTTGTTTGCTTCAAATTGCCCTTTTTTTTTTCTCATATCTCCTATATGAGTTTCTGAGTTTAACATAAAATACAAATTTTTAGTATAGATATTATTAAGTTACAGTCTAATCTTATAGCCTCCAATCTCCTTTGTGACAATATAAACTAGAAAGTCAAACTCACTGTCTTTCACAAAATATCAATAATTCTCTCTCTCTGATGTTTGCTCTTGGATGGTTTATAACTGATTTTTATATATTGCTAGCTCATTTTAATGACAGTGTTTGAATTGCTCATTATTGCTGTCACCGAGTTCACGTCGACCAAGTATACAAATTATTTTAAGGCACTAATACCTTAGCTATAAAGCCAGTTAAATTGTAATAGTTATAGGACTTTGTGTTCTGAGTTGCATTATTTAAAATCAATAAAAATTAATGTATGTAACAATACTATCAGTACCAAAATTTACGGCTGAGTTTCATCAGAGCCAACAGCAAAAATATGAAGCCAGGTGTAAGTACTAAATTTCTTAATTGGTATATTAACCTGATCTCCTATTATTAAGTGAACCTTTTCCATTGCTCTAATACAGTAGTTTGCAAATTGTGTGTTGTGGCAACTTGCCAGGGGGTGTTGTGAGAGTTTCACCAAATGAAGAATAATTAAAAACATAAAAAAACTCTACAAAACACAGGGGTGTTGCTCAAATCAAGGTAAGTGGGTTAGGGTGTCATCAGTGAAAAAAGTTTGTAAACCAGAGTGGATAAGAAGCAGAAAATTTTGGTGTTATGACAAGGATTTGTTTTTAAATTATTGCAGAATTTGCTGTTTCTGCTGAAGTATGTACTGCCCTTTATTTGAATTTATACCTTAAGCGTAAAAAGGTTTCTTAGTTGAAGGAAATGGCAGTTTTTACAATATGAAGGATTTGTGACCAAGAGAGAAAGCCAGTCCCCATGGTTGTCTGAGAAAGTTATTGATTCTAGGAGAAGCATACTCCCTGATGTAGTACATTTTTCTGATGCTACAAAGTTCCTTGACTTCTATCTAGCTACAACTGATGACTTGAGAAGAGTGTTGCCAATTACTGGTGCATCCAGAATGGTTGTCCATGCTTTTCCCTTGAGGGGTTGACCTCAGTGTATGCGAAACATGGACAGCTGAGGATCATCTCGGTGCTGAGACATATAGTGTTTGAGACTGAATGGGGCAATTTATATAGGACTCCCAGACTTAGGCCGCCAGAATAATCCAATCCAAGATCTAATCAAAGCCACCTTAAACTAGAGGTGCCATTGGTGGACATTATCCACCAAATGGAGAGATAAGTGAAACATGAGGCAGTGCTGAGCCTTCCCAAGCTGGCAGGTATACTGCTGAGATAGCCATGAATCACAGAGGAGCAAGGGGCCAAGCAGAGCTGATGGACAAACTAGTGAGTAAACCTTGTCATTCTAACATCCTCGAGCAGAGGCTTGCCACTCATCAAGTTTTTGGAAACCTTGAGAGCACCTGCAATACTGTGCCTGCAAATGATCTTAAATTTGTGACATGATAGACAGAGTCTGGCAACAGTCATGGTTCCTCATGAGTGAGGTGAAATAGATCACTCCTCCAACATTCAGTGGTACAACATAGGAGGATTTAGACAATTTTCTGAATTGTTTAAGCCTTCAGTGACTGTGGAACAGGCTGTACAACACCGGGTTCTAAGTTTTGATGTTCCAACTCTATAATTTATCAAGTACTTAAATGAACAGTAACTATTGGATTATGAGACAGTCATTACTGAGTTCTGCTGGAGGTTTAACACACTGGAAAATGAGCAATCCATTGGGCCAAATTCAAGGCTTGGAAAATGGGTACTCTGGAAAGCTTGACTGCTTGCACAGATGATCTATGCTATTTGAATGATAAGGTTTACCCTAATATTTCCTCATTATATTGCAAGGATGTCATCATTGACAAGTTTATGGAAGAGCGACCCAGTGAGATGATGTGAAATCATCTGGGTGTGAGAGATCTCAACCTTTACTGATAGTGTTTATGGTAACTTCAAACAAGTCTCAGGAGACGAAGCTTGTAGCAAAAGCTATAGTGGCTTCATCATGAATAGACAGTTCAAATCGGGCATCTTTTTCGTCAAGTTTAGAGCCCAGCCAATGGTCAGTCAACCACTCACACATCCTAGCATTGTAATGCAACCACACTATTATCTAGTGATTGGGCAGGACTGTTACAGCCCTCTCATAATTTATCTGTCTCAATATATGCCACTGATGTTTCCACTAGAATGTTATAATGGATGGGAAGAATAGTGGGTTTGCTCTGCATGTAGAACATTTGGCCACTTTCGAGTGAACTGGCCATACTGTATTGAACAAAAAGTTAGACAAGGCTATCAAGTTCAACCAATAGTGTAGCAGGTGCTGTAGAGCCAACAGCAGTAGTGAATATTGTTGCTACAGCTCTAGAAAGCTAGAAGAGTCTAAATCTGACCTACCCACTGAAATGGGGAGTGCAAGAAAGAACTTGAACTGAAAAGTGTGGTGGTTATCCCAACTCTGTGAGGGCTGGGTGGATCTTAGTATGCCTATCAGAGTATAAAGATGAGAGACAAGAGTTTCTGGTTGATACAGGAGTAGCCAGAACATTAGTAGATCTCATAGTGTGTCAGGTGCTCTAAATGAAACCACCACTCATGCCAATCTGGCAAATGGAATAAACTAGATGTGAATGGAGAGGTCATGCTCTGAATATATTTAGAAAGTTTTGTTTACAGAACAAAGGTAGCTGTTGCTGATCTTGGTCCCAGCACTGGTACCCATGGAATGGATGAATTGTGCAGATTATTGGTTAGTTTGCCTGTGCAACATGTGAACTGATTTTCCACACTAGAATTATCCAAAGTCAACCATAATGACCCCAGGAACAGTGGTCAACATGAATATATGCAGGAAAGGATGCCTCAGTAGCTCATAAGTGGTGTTCCATGGTGTACTACAAATGAAGTATAGTATATTGATGATTTGTAACATGGTTATAGAGCCCATACATGAAATATACTGCTTCATATCCAGCAATGAAGCAGCATTAGCTTGGGAAGTTTAGATCTCCAAGAGGGGATGAAATCCTGGTGTTATTCTGCAATTATGTTCAGCAACATGCCAAATGGTCATTGGTGGGGGGTAAGTAAAATTATAATAACTGATGCTTGTGGTAATACCAGTGTTGAGTCTATCACACCACATCTGAAAGTAAATATATGAATATCAACACATCACAGATCACTATTTGAGGATTGTGCAGACAACCTAGACTTGTTGCAGTGGCAGCAGCTCAGTGATTTGTTGGTAGAATATACTGATATATTTATGGGACTGTTTGCACAACAGTCACACAACATCACATAGATAAAGGTAAGGTATGTCACATTAAGCAACCACCATGCAGGCTTCACTACAGCACTGTGGTGTAGTCAGTGCTGCAGTACAGAGTGAATTTCAAAGGATGGAAACATTCAGTCTTGAGAGAGCTTGGATGTCTTCAGTTGTGATTGTCAGGAAGAAGGAAAGTATGTCCAGGTTCTACATTAATTTTAGATGGAAGAATGCTGTAATTCCAACTGACAGCTGTACATTACCATGGACAGGTGAAGACCTGGACACATTGATTTGATATGTTAGACCTGGTATCCATATATTGGCAAATTGAACTCAATGACTAGAGCAGAGCTAAGACTTTTTTCAGCATGAGAGATGTTTTGTATGACTATTGTGTCATGCTGTTCATCCTCAGAAATGCAACTGCAACTTTTGGTAGATTAATAGAGTTTACACTGAAGAGGCTGCAATGGAAGAGAAAGGTTGACTACCTCTCAGTGTTTGGTTGCACATTCAAGCCCAGGCCAGGAAATTCGTGATTTTTAGGGCAAGGCCATTTGGACTTGGATTTTCTCATTTTCAAAGCCACCAAGGCCAAAAATAATTCACTGAAAGGCATTAATGCTACAGTACACATTAATGTTAAGGGAATATAAATTAGTTTCCTAATTAGTTTAATAAATATGGCATTAATTTTTTTCATTAGGGGCTTGGAAAGTCCAGATTATGTTAATCCGGTAGGTAAGTATTAACTTTAACCATTGAGACTTATGAAGTAACAGTACATCAGCTTTAAGATTAAAAAAAAGGGGTATCTTGCTGATCTAAAATGCCCTATGACCTTAATAACATTCCTTTTTTTTTTTTTTTTTTGTCCCCTC
>NW_013666719.1:191194-206814 GCF_000517525.1 Limulus polyphemus | reverse complement strand
AAATTGTTTACAATGTTTAGGCACCTCTCTCCACTTATTAATTTTTCTAACTTTGAGAAAGATCAAACAAAATCCCTTGGAGGAAAGGCATTTTAAAGGTTTCCAGGATTTGATGACCTTACAAATCATGAACAAATTTCAGGCATCTCTATCCACTTACTGATTTATTGACATATCCTATTTCCCTTCATTTTCTAAAGAAGAGGGAATTCTCAATAGCTGCATCACTTGAAATTCTTTTAGGTAGGTTGGAGTACATTAATCTATGAGACCTTTTTATTTTTTTCCATTTTATTAGCTATATTTTTGTGAACTGGCAATACCAAGCATGGGTCACGCATTTACTTGATTCAATTTTATTACTCATCAGGACCTCCACCTGCCTACCCTCAACTTGAAATTCTTTCAGTCAGGATTAAAGTAAATTAATCAATGAGACCTTGGGTGTGGTCAAATACATTAATTGAAAAGGTTTGACCTCTTATGTCATAAACTGTAATTAGACCTCAAATTGGTCAAGAGATGATGGAGCTATGAGCTAAAAATTTGTACTTGATAAAAAACTTGGAGCCATTCTATGAGCTGCTATGCCATGGTTAAAATTCAGGATGTAATCTACATATTTGCTGATCAAAAAAAAGTTCCAATTTCTGGCACTTGGCCCTCACAAAAAACATTTCCCGCCATTTTCCCTCTTAATTTGCTCCTTTTTTGGTATGTTTAATGCAAGATGTATTTGCAGTCACACACACTTCACTCTGACTAGCGTATGTACATGCTGATTTTGATCATCACATACTGCTGTTGCTATGGTTCTTTGTGTAAGCTCTGCAAGTTTGTTGTTTGAGCACCAATTTGAATTGCTTGCTGCTACTAAGAGCTTGCAATATAGTATGACTCAACAAACTGAACAAATGTTTTACTGCCAGTCAAAGCAAAACTTCACTCCCTCCACTACATGCATTTTATGTGATACATATTTTTCGTAACTAGTTAGTTTCTGTAGGTTGTAATTCCAGTGTTGGTGTTCTCCAATGATTTTCCTTTACTTTAGTGGATAAAAAAATAGAGGCTTAAAACTGCAAAAATGGAATTTCTTGGTCACATTGTGGATAAAGAAGTAATCTCCAAGGTTCCAGTGTGATAGAAATTGGCTTCCACATATGAACAAACAGTTTCATTGGCTTTTTGTTGTATTAGTGGTGTTTTGTGGCCAGTTTAGATATTGCCTCATCATTATCTGCTTTAAGGCAGAGATGTACTTCAGATGGAGCGAGAAATACAAGAAAGTATTCGATTCTGTGAAGTGTGCTATAATAGAAGCTCCAATGTTGGTCTATTCACAACAGGATTGCAAATTCCTGCTAGACACCAATACTAGTGACAGTAGAATTGGAGCAGTGTTATTGCAGTTGAAAGACAGAGTAGAATTTGTAATTGCTACACTAACCATATTCTCTTGGCTCCTGAATGCATATACAATATGACAAAGAACTGCTTGCATTTGTGGTCAATGTAAAACAAATTTTGATAGTATTCCTATGGTAGAAAGTTCACTCTTTGAGTGGACTGTGCATCACTGATGTGGTTGATGAAATTTAATACCCCAAGGAGATGATAGCCCACTGGATAACAGGATTGCAGGAGTATGAATTTGTTGCACATTATTGCCCATGTTTTCAACACAGAAATTTAATGGGATTGTCTCGCCAAAAGAGACACCATATCAATTCATTCAAAGTTCAGATATTGGACACAGCATGCAGTTACAAGTGCAAGAAGATTTGCTATATCATTTTTATCAACCATAGAGCAGTAGATTTCAGCCTGTGGTCTCCAAAGCTTTAAAGCATGAGATTTACAAAGTATGCATAACTGAAACTGGAAGCCACCAAAGTTTTACATGCATTTGTGCTAACATTTTATGGTGGTGGTTCTAAGTTGGAGTATATTAGGGTAAACTCCAACAAGAAATTGTTGGTTCTTCTCTGCATAGAATAGTCCTGGAAGTTACTGGCCCACTCCTGGAGATAGAATATAAGTACTTATACAAACTTGTGGTCATGGATAATTTCCTGAAGTGGGCTGAGGTGTATTCATTGGTTGGTATGTCCACACAGTCCATTGCTGATGCACTGTTGGAGTGCTGGATAGCCTGGTTTGGAGCACCCAAATAGCTTACACACATCAACCAACTGTTTGATGATTGTATATATCTGTTAAAGATTTCTTTTAAAAAAACCATAGATCAGCCAACTGTTCTCTGACTTGTGTAAAGTGTTAGGTGTGATAGAGACACACATTTCTTTCTGTTACCTCCAGTTTGATGGTGTAGTGGAATAGGTGATGTAGACTGTCAAGCGTATGCTTTGTAAGTTTGTACACCTCAACTAAACAAACTGAGATGAACACTTACCTTATGTTATGATGGCATACTGCACAACTAATCAGAGATGAGCAGGTTGTTCACTGAATATGTTCATGTTCAGTTGAGAAGTTTTTCTTAAGTAAATGTGACATATGGCCCTCCTTAACCTATAGTGAACTTTCCACAATGTTCACAGAACTATGTGTAGTGGTTAACCCTATTGCCCAGGTCTTCTTTACTGTGCATGAAACAAGGTTTTAGTGTCTTACATTCAAAATTTTATTATACTACTTTTGTTTATGTTATACCAATTAGAATAGCATAAAATCTTAGTTAATAATCCATATTTAGTATACAAGTTTTAAGTTCTTAATTCTACGAGGGAATATTTTTTTGAATCCTGAATTTCCACTAGTGTGACCCACGTGACACATTTTGTCTTAGCATGTTATCATCCCTATTTTATCCATCACCCCTCAAAAATGTACGAAATTAAACATAAATTACTCTCTATAAATCGTTATTGCTCAGACAAACTATAATTTTTATAGTCTTCAATTTTGTTTGGTTACAGATCTATCAAATAGAAAATCAGACCCCTCCTGCCACACCCACCTGTCACATCCTCTCTTTCACAATTTGTTGATAGTTCTCTCTTACGTTTCATTATGTATTACCTATAAGCAATATAAAATCAAGGTTTTCATCTATCAAATGACGTATTGTATAACATTGTGTTATGAACAGAATGTTGTCACTTTCACTCAGAGTACAAGATTAATTTCCATGGAAAAGTTAACGGCTAGCTTAGATGAATTTGTAATGGCTCTTATCGCATAGTAGAAAGCCAGAAACATTTTTAGAGTTAGGGAAAATTGTCTACTTTTTGCATGTTATTAGTCTATATTCTTTGGTGCATTACTATTAGTACTATAAAAAGTTAGGGTTAACTCTCTTCGAAACCCAACAGCAAGAAAAGAGAAGGTTAATAAAGTATTTTATTTCTTATTTTTCATATTTATTCTTTAGTTATTATTATAAAAGTAACTAAAATATAAAAATATAGATCTTTTAAGTTATTTAAGATTAGATTAGATAAAATAAGTAATAGTAATATAATTATAATGTTTAATGAGGCACGCATGCAAGCAGCTCATGGAGAATGTAATTCGATAGTGTAACGTGAGCTGCAAATGCTCTGAGTGATTTAAAACTTTTTATGGCATGGAAAGTAGTTAGACATGGTTCAAAGGGCAATGAAACAATAAAATTTAATTATAAATAGATGTATAATGTTACAAACTTAGAGCTACTTAGGATAAACAAATGTAGCTTCATGTTACAATTTGGAATCATCCAAGAAAGAAAAAAAGGTTAATTTAGGTTTATTTAAAATTGTTTTTTTGGTAGGGGGGAGGGTGTTACCAGATCGGTTGACTTGACTGAGCCTGTTTTGAGATAGGGTAGAGAAAATAACAGATAAACTATAAAGTTTTACTGGCAAAAACGTTTGAAACTGCATTTAGGAGGTTTTAGGGATTACACAAAGGAAATTTGAGATTTTTGAAATGAGGAAAAGTATTTTTAATTTTAACATGAAAATTACTTTGCACACGGACTATTCAAAACAAATACTCAATATATTCATGGACAATTCTTTATTTTATTTTATTAAAAATACTTCACTAAGAAATATGACTTTGGGTATGTGAAAGACTTGTAATATTAACTGAAAGACAGCCATATTTTGTGAAGATATACCCACTATGTTGAAAGTTGTAAGTATTAAATCTATAAAGACTAAACGAGTACAAAAGGTCACGTGGTTGGTCAAATTGACTAAGCCTCTATTGAGAGTGTTAAGTTCTGCATTAGTTGACATGCACAAGTTTGTACATGGCTAGAAAAGGCCACCATCTGACAGAAGAAGTGATAAAATCAAACAGTGATGGAATGAATGTATCAAATTGAAGACTGGGTGTGGCTTTAATATGTGCCAGCAGCATGGGAGCATTTTGGCTCCAGCTGGACAGAACCTTATCTTGTGCTCTGATGAGTTGGTCCATTAACATAGGGTCACTGGTCAAATTCCCATCCCACCAAACATGCTCACCCTTTCATCCGTGAGGGTGTTATTATGTGGCAGTCAATCCCATTGTTCATTGATAAAAGAGTAGCCCAAGAGTTGGTGGTGATGACTAGCTGTCTTCTCTCTAGTCTTTCATTGGTAAATTTGAGATGGCTAGCACAGATTGGCCTCATGTAGCTTTGCTCAAAATTCAAACCAAAACATTAACATAAGTTACAACAGTTGAGGGATGTGCAAAAGTGTGTGGTGCATGTCAGTCAGCTACATCCATACGTGACCCATGAACCTCTAGTGAACTGGCTTGAACGTGATTTAAAAGAGGAAGTGGCTGAGTCTGATGAAAATGAAACCACTGTTTTTTCCCACTATGACTCTAAAGATGAAAATAAGTTAGAGTTCTTATATGGTTCTTAATGATTAATCAATTGAGAAGGCACCAGATCAAGAGCCAAGATTCAACAGTACATGGGCCCATCAGTGACAACCTCCAGTTGATATGGCTGGGATTAAACCATATCATCAAGGACAGTTACTGATTGTAAAAACACTGGCTGAAAGCAGGTAGCAATCCTTGCTTTCAAAGCCATCAGGTGATATTCACCATAAAATCTATGCACTGTACTGTATGATTTCCATTTGATTAAATTAAAGCTAAGACAGCTGGAGCTAATAGATGTAATACCTACTGCATTATCAGTTTGTACAACTGGTGGTGATATTTTGGATTGTGAAAACTCTGCTAAAAGAATGTTGAGTTCCTTGCTTTCTGAGCTATTATGTAGTGGTATCGTAAGGCACAGTGAATGTACTACATTGTATAATTATCACTTGATTATCTGGACTTAGGATGGCTTGTTTATTGCAAGCTTTTTGGAACTGGAAGGGCTTTTTGACACTTAGTTTAAGAGCTATCAAGCAGAGTTTCACTATAAGAGATATATAGATAATAGCTGCTTAATTAACATTGTTTAGGATAGCTAAGAATTTAAAAACTAAATTGAAAGAGCTTCACATCCCTTATTTTACAAGCTTCCAAGATATTTTTCCAAAGCAGAAGTTTTATGAGAATCACCCAACTGATCTAGCTGAGTGGCAAGAGAACTGCAGAGAATACCACACAGTTCTTGCTAGATATTTTATGGTACATCTGTTAGGCATATAACTGTAATAACAATATATATATATTAATCTTGACTTACAAGAATTTTACATGAAAAGTCTTAGTTTAGCTGAATTCTGCCAGTGATTATTTATTTCATAATGCCTGAGAAAAAACAAAAAAACATGCAAGTTTGATGACTCCATGGTAGCAGCACTTTAGTAGATAATAGCTACTGAAGAGTAATTTTGGATAGTGACTCGAGACACTGATGAAGTAATTTGAATGGCTGTCTGTTGTAAGTTATTATTGTTTGTGACAACATGCCATTAAGATGTATGCGTATTGCAATATATATGTATGAATAAATACTTGTGTAGTTCCACACACATGCAGGAACATTACAATAAGTCTTTCATAAGTGTTGTATATGAATGGAAACAAAAGATTTGTTCTGGATGCTTAGACTTTGTGATATGAGGTGAACAATGATTACTGGGCTGTAAGATATTATTTGAAGATGCAGTGTACATATTTTCGTTATGACATGTGAGGGAAAGTTTCTATTTTGACATTGAAATATTTTTCAGGAAGTGAATTTTCATGGATTGATAAAGGTAATGGAGAGACTCAAACTACACCTGAGAGAAAACACCACTTCACGTGTCATTTTTATGTAAGAGTAGTATGTGATATTTCAATTTGAATGAATTGCAGTGTTTATGAGTAGGTGAAATTATTGGTATTATATGAAATTCACAAAAAGTAACTTGAATATCATAACAAATGTAAGCTCGGTGTACCCAGAGTTTTGTATTTGGTTGTGATAGCAATCATGCAATTGAAATACTTAGTAAAGAACACAGTTTTCTAACAATTTTTTCAACTTTATTTCAGTTTTAGTTTCATTCTCATCCATTTCCTACATGAACCAGTCACTATTTATGTAGAAACCACATGGTAATGGAAGGAATGGCTGCAAGTCAGAAAGTAAGCATGTTTGCCATTCTCTTGGGAAAGGTAACAGAGGGCAGCACTGCTAAAAATGGATTAATGAAGCAGGGATACAATGAGACCTGTGGATCGAAAAGTTCATGGGTACCAGGAATAAATTTTATGGACAATTATAGTATGAGTATGTGTGAACCCTATTGAAATGTCTCTTGACAAAGGTTATCCATTGATTTCTCTCGCTCCAAAGGTAGTTTTTGAGGAAGTTAATGATTGTAACCATGTAGTTCTTTAATCTACACACTTAGCTTACCTTTTGATGAATTGGAATTCATCTGAACCAGTATTTTGAATTCAGTCTTTTACCATTTAAGATCGAGTTATTGATCAAGTGGTAATTTTCATTCTTGTGTGCTGAGACTTCCATTTCTCTGAATTGACATGAAAAAATAGAATTTCAATATTGGCAGCAATGTGTTCTTTAATAAAAGCTGACTCCAAGACTCCTGGAGCTGGCCTGATGTTTTACATAGTGGAACTCCTGGATGAAGATCCATTGCTCACCAAAGCATCTGACATAAAGGAACACAGTGCCTCAGTTGTTGGGCTAATCCTGTGATATTCAAAGACCAGCCAATCTCTATTGACTATTTACCAGCTTGAGGAAACCAAGCTCATCTTGGAAGTACTGGTACCAAAAAAGGAAAAGCCAGTGGATGTTACTTCAATAGCAAAATCAAGCTTGCAGATGCCACAAAACAAGGGATGTTTCTAATGCATTTCCCAACCACTGTGAAGAAGCAGTCCTAGTGGTCCATCAAGCATTAAGAGTTGCCAATTAAGTGGTCAGTTGGTGCATTAGTGACCACCTTGTGGAAGTGACACCAGATGCATGCACATCTCTTACAGGGTCACTACATTCCAAAGCCAAGAAAGATGTATCCAAAGTTGAAGTCAACTTGAGGACTGGCTAGACTCTGAGGAATTGTTTTGCAGCCTAGTGACAGGGACCAAGCTGTGATTGGAGAGACCTTGCTTTTTACCACGATCTGTAGGGTAGCTACCTGTAGCACTTTGATGAGCCTTGTCACCAACAGTCAATAGCCAAGAAATATGAGGTGAACAAAGAGGCCTCTACCTCAACAGCTGGCAAAACATCTCCACTCAAGAGATCCCATGAGACACAGCAATGGCAACTGAGGACTAACCTACCAATGAACTCACCAGTCAACAATACTATTCAACTGACCTTGCAGAGACCCTATTGCTGAAGTAGCATTGCCAGGAGATAGTTGCAACGTGATGGAAGCTTGGGCCCTGTACAGCCAGGAAAAGGACAGATTGTGTTGGAGGGACACTCCGCTATCCCTGTTGGAAGAAGCAGTCTGCCAGTTACACACTAGTTGGTGCAGACTAGAAAAGCCTTGGCCAGTGACATCATCCATGCCATTGTGGTAGACAGTATCCAGTCTATTACCCCTTCAGAGGGATTTACTGTCATTATTAAGTTGAAGGTAATTGGACCTCTTGCTTATAATTGGATGTGTATATTTCATATATTTTTCTTTAATTTAATTGAAAAGTGTTATATGAGTACATATGTGACTACAGCTTTCTTTTATTTTAGTTGCTTCCTGTTTGATTATGTATGTTAAAAGATGTTTAAGTTTTGTAGACTTAGTGTATTTAAATTTTATCTGATTTTTCTTTCTACAGAATTTATTTTGTATTTTGTGAATTTAATATTGTATTATGACTGTTGATTTATTATTAAACAGTGCTTGTATTTGTGTATTGTATTTCTTTGTTAAAGTGTTTTTATCAGTTGTAACTGTTGTATTTCATTTTCTTTGTTTGAAGATTGTGACATCTGTGTGACATGTTTTCAGAGGTGAGAAAAGTTTACTATCAGAGTGCACGTTTAGATTTTATTGGTATTTAAATTAAACTTAATTGTTAGCTTGAGGGCAAGCCTGAAGTAAGGAAGAAAGTTTGTCTACTTTTAATATTATAGTAATTTTTCTGAATCTTTCATTTATTCTACATATGTGCAGAGTTCACGTAATATTTGGTCAAGAAAGCCGTTAAGTTGATTTTGTTCTAGCTACCTTTGTTCCTTAGTTGTTCTCTTGTAGCATACCTGTTCTGCCTGGGAAGGTTATTGTTGCAGTACTGTTTCTTGTGCAAGGCCATTCAGTGTCCTTAAAATGATATCTCGAAATTAGGATCTCATGTAAATTGAATGAGAATGACCAGCAACGTAGGTAGGGCTAGTCTCTCCAGGTAAGTGTGACATTTCTTGGAACTGAGGAACACTGGATTCACCTCCAATAGTTGAATATAAAGGATTCAGTAAAATTGATCATCCTCTGTAAGTAAAAGCAAGTACACTGTGTGCTTGTGTTTTACATGTGTTATAATAAAGATTGCTTATTTCATATTTCACTTTGTGTACAGTCTTTGTTTTATTCATTTTCATGACTTACTTAGAGATTCAGCATTACTTTGTCATTAGTATCTTGACTAAACCTCCTGTTATGAACCAGGAATATTCCATTGCTATAGTGTTAATTCAGTTTTATCTGGATATATCACATTGCTAAAGGCAAATTGTGTCATAAGCCAATCATTATGTTAGAAAAATAAATGTGTCGTGACTGTAGCACAACCTGTCTTCTTATCCTATTGTCTTCAGAATACAACTTAAAATAATTTATATTCTTTTATCCCCTAGATAATCATGTAAATTTCAATGAGATTACCTCTTATACCATATTTTTTATCAAGAGAAAATAAGTTAGTTCTTAAACTGCTCTTTCTTATAACATAACTCTTCCATCATTATTAGCCTATCTGATCTCTTTTTTTCCAGTATCAATATCTTTTCTTGGCTAAGGTGATCAAATCTGTATACAGTATTCCAAATGAGACCTAACTAGGGATTTGTATAGAGAGATAATTACCTTGTTTGATTTGATTTGTAATAAATATATATATATATAAATACACCCTAAAAATTCTGTAGCGGTACTACTACTGGCAACGGAGCACTGCCTCAATGACTATAGTGACGTATCCACCACTATGCAAAGATCTTTCTGTTTTGAGTGGATTCCTGTCTATATTAAATGTGTCTTCCAAACTGTGATAACACAAATGCATTTTTGTGTACTTCAATAACTAAAGTTTATTTGTCAAATATATGCACAACTTACCAGCTGATCTAATTCATTCGTCAATACATGTTCACCATCTTCTTCAATACAGCTAGAAATACCCAAGAGTTTAATGTCATCAGCAAACATTATTAATTTGCTAATTATGCCTCTCTCATATTCACTAGTGTCAATAAGAAAAAAAAGGCCCAAGCGCTTACCTTTAAGACACACCATTAGTAATATTTTCTACCTGCTTTAGTGATATAGAGATTTAATATTTTTATTTATTTAGTTTCAGTGCTGTAATGGTGGTTCAGAAAGTTAAGATTACCTTGTTGTAGTCACATTATTTCTTTGTTCTCTATGGTAGATAATGTCTGTTCTGCCCAAGAGGATATTGCAGTGATATGTAGTATCCAAAGTGAAATGATAAACACTAATATTTTGTGGCAGAGTTTGTTTTCTCTGTAATACAGCTGACCAAGCCTATGTGAGAACAAAGGGTACGAGATGACTCTTGGGACTGCACAAAGAAATCAAGCTTACCTGTTGAATTCAGGTGCACTTTCTTGGTCCAGTTCTACTAGGAGATCATTGAGTGAAGATCATATTTCAAGACCATTGTGTTTAGTTTAGTGAAAGTCAATCATGAGAGTAAGAAAGCTGTGGAGTTAAACACACACACACAAGTAGAATCAACTGTGATGGTGTATGAGCAAGTATGCAAACTGTGCTTTCTGTTTATTTGTAATAATAAAGATATTGTTTATATACCTACATTTGTCCAGACTCATTATTTGACACTTTAAGAAACTCTTGTCATCTACTTCAGAAAATTCCATTTATTTCTTGATCAAGGCTGCTGTTATTTGTGGGTTTGCCTATCTGATATTTGTAGGGAAATTGTTTTTACCTGAAAATACTATAGAAAGCAGGATCACCTTTGACTAGAATTTGTTAGTTATGACTTTTTATTTTTCTTATTCATCTACCCTACAATCTAATTAACTTTTTTTTTCAAACCCCTACCAGTGTGCTTTTCTTTGCTAGTATTCTGTTTGGCACCTTATCAAATGCTGTTTCAAGATTTATTATACCAAATTCACACCCTTTCCTCTGTCACTATAACAGGTAACTTATTTAAAAAACTAGCTGATTAGTAATGAAAGATTTACATTTAGTGAAACCATCTTTTTCGATATCATATCTCAATTCTGTAATACATATATAAATTATTTTGTGTAGCAAAGAACAATTTGACTTTTTCTGTCAAAGATATATATAGTAGAGCAGGGGAGGCAGTAACAAGGTAGCTTGCTGGAGCTGAAGCTACCCCAAAATGTGCCTTAGCCTCTCCTATAGCTCCCACAGCCAACAAACAATGCTTAGTGTTAAAGTTATTTCACTTCCTAAGTACTGAAGCATGTGTACCCACAATATGTAGAATATAGACTTCTGAATTTTTGTCAGGCTTACCTCATCATCATGAAGAGGTTGATGCCACTCCTGTAGTGGAGAGTACTGTAATTTTCTCCAGTGAAGTAAAAACGTAACAAGGACCTTACTTCAAATAAAATATGTAGGGATGTATTAACTGCAACAGAGAAATAACCGTAATCTTAGTGGGATAATTATTACCTAGTTGTCATGGCAATAAAATAAGGATGTTATAATTAGATATTCTAAAAATATATCATTTTGTCAAAATTCAGAATTTATTATATAAATCAACCATCTTTACACTTCTAAATTCAAGAATATAAGGTATTTTAATTGTGTTTAGAGATTATATATAGCTTAGCTATAATTTTATCATCTTTTGTAATGTATATTGCTTTGATAATTCATGTTCAAAAATACTGTACTTATATAAGATTTATATGGTAACCTGCTGAAATAGTATTTCAATATCAAAATGAAATGTAAAGTAGTATAGCCTTTTAATACCTTCAAAGAGATACTTATGCCACAACCATTAGGATTTTTTTTTATTATTATTTTAAATACTTTGATCATGATTTTGAGTAATTTGTAGCAAACACATAGATCACATTTTTTATAGGTATGTGCATCTGCTTATCAAGTTATATACGTAAGAATGGCGACATAATAAAATGAATTTTAATACATGAATCCATTTAAGGTCTGCAGAAAGTAACATAAAACTAAATTAATTGTTCTTAAAGTCTACTCATACTTGAGGCTGTATTTAAAGCCTGTGTTAATATACCCGCAAATGCATTTACCTGAATTATAAATAATTGTTCTTATAGAAATTTCCTCTTGAGCCTTAGTTGATTATAATATTAATATTTACCTTTGTTTTGTTTTTTGCTGTATGTCTATTGTTAATAATGATGAATGAATCAAGCTAATCAATAAAGTAAGTGACAAAGACCTTCCTTGGTTCATTGGTGATATTACTGTTCATTTTCCTGTGATATGTACAATAAAATGAAGGTGTTAGTGTTTGGTGTACATTAAGTACATGTATTGACTGCTCTCTGCATACACATGCTCATGCAGTGTAAAATTCTATATTGAAATTTTGAGAATAAAAATTTGAATCGTAGCTATTTTATGTTTACTCTTTTTTTTTTCACTGTGTTGTAAGAAGTAAATATAAATATTTGATGTTAATGGTTTTACCACATTATATTTTGTTTAAGGCCCAAGTCTTGAGTATTCTCAGCCATAAAAATGTCATCAAGTTTTATGGAGCAGTGACACAACCTCCAAACTTCTGTATAGTCACAGGTGAGTATAGTATGCAAATAAAGTGCTTCATATTGTGTCTTGTAATTTGTATCAATTTTTTTAGGTGTAAAATTGCTGATATGAAAAAAGAGTAAATATTTCTTTATAATAAATTAAATTCTCAACCCTTTTCGTGTGTGAAAAGTTTAAAGCAAATCACTACAGACTTGTCTTATGCATTAAAGGAGCATGTACTTCAATCTTTTTTATAGTTTAGGATTTCAGTAACATATCAGATTAGTATGATGTAACATATACTTGTATGAAACATATTAGCAGTCTGATTTCATTTTCCTTGAATATTAATTTGTTTGGTTTCAATATTTTCAGTTAAAGTCTATAGATTCATGGAAAGTTTTAGATGATATCTGGCAGTGTTCTTAACCTCAGTTATTATACTAATTTCTAATTATATGTTATTGTTTTTGTTTTTTATTAGAGTATGCTGAAAATGCTTCACTTTATGCATTCCTCCAAGAGCAAGATCACAATTCCATGCTTAGTTTTGACCGTATAATTAACTGGAGTATTGACATAGCCTTAGGTGAGAACACCTTCCATATCGTCACATAACTTTCTCAAAGTTTAACATGATCAGAAAATTGTGATATAAAGTAAAATTATGATTTATAACAACATTTTCTCATTACATGTAAATTTCCACCCTATCATTACTATAATATAAAACCTAAATATAGGTAATCATTGTTAAAAGTTTAATTAAATTTTAATTAAAAATTTGTATGTTCATCTTTTTCTTTTCTGAAATACAAGTATCATTTTCTACATGTTGAAAAGTTTGGTTCCATGATGTACATGTAAAGAATAAAAAAATTGTGAAATATCATTTTCAAATACATGTCATAAACATTAAATTATTTTTATTCATTTACACCTGTGTGGATAATTACTGTTGAATGTTTTTTTATACGAACATAACACATTTCTGTTTTATACATCAAAATAGTTTAAGTATAATCTTTAATTTTTGTTATATTTGCTCAAATAGAACAACACTGGGGTGACACTTTATTTTGTGTATTTTGTAATATGTATATACAATACTGTCTCGTCATAATACTACCATCGGAAACCATATGCATCCAAGAGTGATATAGGTGGGGGGAGCATTATAATCAACTAGTCAAGAAGTTACTCATGCTGAACAAGTACAGATTCAACAGACTACGAAAGTAATCAATTAAGTAAAATAACTTTTTATTTACATAGGAAAAATAGATATAAAAAGAACATATATAAGATAAAAACAATCGGCATTTTCATTGGCTGGTTAAAATCACACCAAAAGGGAGCAGTCTTAAAGCTACTCTAAACCTGCTGCAATTGATGACATATCTGTTTCTTTCTTCTTTTTTTTTAATGATGTCATTTACGACCAGATAAATAGAATCCCAGCTGGGTCCAACAGTAGGCAATAGTTTTGTATGCTACTGTGAATGCAAGTGGCTAGAAAACTGTCCATGTGACTTTAAACCTATCATTTACAAATTCTATATTGATGACACTTTCTTGCTATTTCAACAATTGGGTCACATTTCCAAATTCCTTTCTTTCATTAATTTCCAACATTCTAATATCAAGTTCAATTTTGAAATTGATATTCACATTTCTAGGCTTTGCACTTGGAACTTCCCACTTTTTCCTTTATTTTGTGACAGAGTGTAATGACTTTAGTCTCTGAAGCCATGTGGCAAGAGTTAAGCAGCAGGTAATATTAAATTCTTGTTAAATTTTTGGGAGCCAAGGCATCCCCAGCATTATGTCTTACAGCAAATATATAGCATGTGAGTTAAAAGGATTAACAATTGTAACATCCTTTGCTGGCTATGTTGATACTGTCTAAATGTAACAGCTGACCAATGCTCTGAGAGAAAGAAGGTTACAATGAGACCCTTTGAACTGGTCAAAGAAACCAGGCCTGTACATTTAATACAAGGGGAACTTTCTTGTTCCAGTTCTTCTAGGAGATTGTCAAGTGAAGATGGTACTTGAAAATAATCCTACAAAACATCAGTTGCAATAGAATGAAAGCTATGGGACTAAGTGCAACCTTGTAGAAACTTAACTGTGATTCCATCTTCACTAGTATATATGCTATGTTTTCTTTTTGCCTGTTCTATAATAAATATTGTTCCTTTTTGCTAAATTTCTAGTCTTGTTATTTCACACACACTGGGAAAACTTAGTCATCATATTCAGAATTACTCTTGTTAATTTCTGAGTGAAACTGTTGTTATTAGTTGAATAAAGTATCTGATACTGCTTGGGAAATCACTTTTTACCTGAAAATGTAACATCTTCAGTCAAATCATAATATAGCCTATTTTGATAAGCAACACAAAATATATGTGACAGTATTATAATATTTTAAAACCAGATCTTTTGTTTAACCCTTTCGAGACAGTCTTCTCATTTGTTGACTCGTATTCAAATTTTATTGAACTATTATTTCATGAATTTATGTCAGTAAGTTTGGTATCAAACTCTAGATTACTTAATTTCTTAATTTAAAAGTAAATATTAAAAAACACAGATAAACATCGATTTTTGTGTGTCATGTGGTATGTTGAATGCTGCATTAGTTCAGATTAGATGTTTGTGAAGTCAAAATACTAAGTCTATAGTTTCGTACGAATTAGAAAGTCAAATTAACAAGCCAATATTAACAAGCTAGAATATAAAATAAAAATGTATTATCTTTTCTATTTGCTAAGATCTTGCTCATGTAATAAATCAAATACAGTGGTACTCCACCCACCTTTTTCCATTTTTGGAAACACTCACTTGTATACAATTATTTCTATCTATGACATGAATAACCAATTGGAAACTCAGAATGTCCCCCTAGTGGCTTTCTTAGCCATTTTAACGAGCTTGGATGCCATTTCTTTCTTTTGAACCAAGATTTCAAGGAGGTAGGGTGTGTCTTTAGTCTGCTCGAAATACATCTTAGTTACTAAGCTTGATAAATTATAGTGGAATTTTATGGTATTTATGTAGTAATTTATGATTTTTAGTTACTAAAACATGTATATAAAACCTAAAAAAAATTTCATATCTTCCACGTGCACAATATTTAAAGGCTTAGTAACTTACATCAAGTAACAACTGACTACAAAGGTCGTAACTAAAAGAGATAATTGTTTGCTTTACTTCTTTATTTACTATTCTATGTTT
>NW_013666719.1:185576-190619 GCF_000517525.1 Limulus polyphemus | reverse complement strand
CTATATAATGTAGTAGATGCATCACATATAATCCAAAATTATTTTAAATTTGAGATAAAATAACGGAGGCACATAAGTGACATGCTTATAAATTTCTAAAACTTGAAATTTCAGGAATGAACTACTTACATGAAGAAGCACCTGTCAAAGTCATACATCGTGACCTCAAATCCAAAAATGGTAAATTTTTTAGTGTTAATTTACTAAACACAACATACTAGATATTTAATTGAGTTCATGTATGTGATTAACTGTATTTTCCAGAGTAGGTTTACGATGGTATCCTGGAAATTTTGTAAATTTATTAATAAATATAAGAAATATATCTTTGATTTGATGCCAGCAGTGTTGGCATGTTACTAGAAAAAAAGTAATGACATTACTTTGGCTGTTACCTGTTAAAAATAGTTGTGCCATTACCCAAAACATTACTGATTTAAAATGTAATGAGTAACGAATTGTTACTCATAATTTTTCAAATGGATACCTATATTCTCTATATAAAACATACACCGTGTACATCATATATTATATATATGTATACAGAACTGAACTAAAAGCATTGAACTAAAGACAAAAAAAAAATGCATTATACATTAAGAGGTTTTAGAATATCAATTAAAGGAACTATTTTTATTTTTCCTTTATAATTTTCTAAGTAATGACAACATATGACTTACACAATACAAGAAAAAGGAATACAAATTACTAAATTAACTAAGTAGCCTCTGAATTAGTGTAAAATAATCTAACTTAGATTATTTTGTGTGGTTAATATCACATTTACATTTCAAGAAAACAGCTGTTTTGAAGCTTGCATCAAACATTCCTTCTGTTTTTGCTATCAGCACGTCTTTTACAACTGAAAAAACCCTCTCAACTGTGGCATTTGATGGAATAGCTGAAACGAAAACTGACTTTAAGACTGCATCTGGAAATGCATCATTGTGAACAGACTTTACAAGAGATCTATCTTGAAAAGTATCAACTACTTGAGAACTTTCATTTCCAGTACTTTTTCCCCCTTTGTTTGCAGGCATCTGAAATAATTATCTTCATATTCTGTTGTGCTCTCTTGATTAGGCAATTCTATACCATATTGTGCTGTGTGTTCTCCTATCTTTGTGATCACTTTTTTTGTCAAACTTGTTCCTCCTCATTTTCTGGAAGCCAGGAAAGCTTGAAGCTAGGATGAATACATCCTGAAAAGAATTGATCATTGAACATGTTGTGAAACCTAGTTTTTATGCTTTGAATTAATACTTCATGTAGGGGGTTTACAAATTATCAACCATTTATTGTTTAAATCGCCCAATTTGGCTAGACAGACATGCAAGGTAAAAATCAGTAGTCCTATAAATGCTTTGAGCTCACACTGCAAGATGTCAAGTGCTCTAGCAATAGGTTTCATGACTTGAACATATTCCAAAATAGAATTTTTCTGAGCTGGATTCAGCCATACAATGCATAGTTGATCAAAAATGCAGTCTAGGGCTTGATTACTTGATTCACAGATATTAACTAATCTATGCGATTTAGGGCATCAAACATTGAATTCCAATTCCCTATTTCTTTGAAGTTGTGTTGGCACCTACAGTGCTTCTGCTCTGTTTATTCTATAGGGCTTAAACTTATGCTATTGCTGATCAAGACAATTTTTTTATACTAACATTATTTAAAGCTTTACCTACATCAGTAGTAACAACAAGATTCAATGTATGAGAGGCACAGCTTTGATAGTCTGACAAATTGCATCTACACAAATGAGGTGACACCTCATCATCAACAGCTAATATATAAGCAAGAGAATGAATTTCTACAGCATCTTCATCTGAGTCGTCATCTTCATTTATGACTGCATCATCACCACTACCAGCAACATCACCATACAGTTGGTCAGGAGAGATGGTGGATGCATTGTTGGAAAACAGTCTGTAAAAGAAGTTGTCACTCTATAATTTTGACATTTAATAACATGGCCAATAATCCAACCATAAAGGGCAATGTTTTGATCTGATGTCCAACCAAGTGAACCAGAACAACCAACCAATAAACATGTGACAGAGATGACAGTGAAGCTTGTGAAAGGATGACAGCGAAGCTTATAACACGATGACAGCGAAGCTTATAACACGATGACAGCAAGGCTTATGACAGGATGACAGCAAAGCTTATGACATGATGACAGTGAGGCTAGGCTCCTCCAAATACAAGTAATACTGGCTAACACCAGATGATCTTGTTAAGATTAAGAAAAGTCTCCCAGGCATGAAAGACATAATTATACGAATGTAGGCTGTAATTTATATCTATTATATTGGTAATACATATCTTCTTTCCTCCCATTATTTCAATCCTTCCTTCATTTATTAATTCATTCCCACACCCATGTTTGTATAATACAAATTGTTCTCTATCTCTCTCATTATATATTCTTATCATGATATTTTAAAGCTTCACTCTAATTGGCCAATGCATGCATGATTTCACAAATGGGAGTAATTCTACGAAGGCAGTGGGCTTAACATAGAAAATGTGGTCACGGCTCCCTGAGTAAGGGCTATTGTAGTATGCAGTAATTTAAATATATAGACAAATTCATGTAACTTTAGAATATGCCACTAACCTAAAAGCCTTTATGAAGTTCCTGCCGTTATCTGTTGTAGTTTTGACAATTTTGTTCTTGACGCAATATTCAGCATGTACTGCTTGTAGTGTCTTTCCAATGAAATTGTAGATGTGACAACCTTTTATACTACAGCAGGTGATAACTGCTTGCGTATGTTCGAGTGCATTCTCAGAATGACTCCTAAGTAGGCTCTGAAATAATATGATAGTCCATCAGTTTTCAAACGTGCTTTTAATAACAAAAGAGGTTAACTCCAGTATTTAAAAATTAACTATAGTAAATACAATGACAGTCTAATAAAATATCAATGTTTCTATGTCAGGTGCAAAAAAACAAACCTCCCACATTTTATAGTTTAAAAAATGTGATAATATTAGAAACAAAAAAATTTTAGATTATTATGCTTACCTCCCCTCATACTACAGCTGTTACTCGAGTGCTAGGGTTTCTTTACCTTTCCCCATCTAAGCATTGGTCTGATATTTCTCATTTGCTCCAGTCTTTTATTCCCCACTTAATCGCCCTTGGCAATATCTGTCTTATGACACTCTCCACCTACATCAGTGTGCCCTCTATCTTGGTACTGTATATAAGCAACTCCTTCAGATAATATTGTCACTTTTTCTTCGACAAAGCATTCACTAATGGGTTTCTCTGTAGTTCAGTCATTGGAGATACTATGAGTGTTCTTCATGTTTCTTGTTTGGATTTTGTAAAACTAAACTAAAAAACAAATATTTCATTTGGCAAGCTGAATTTCATCATGCATTCCCGGGATTAATCCAGTATGAAGTCATATCAGGTCTCTCTTATCCCTCCTTTGATATCTAGTGTTGCTCCTGAAATGGGGGGTTGCTCTCATTTGAGGCTGTCCTTGACCTTATCCGTAGTGAGATGGAGATGTACATTCGGTCCAGTGATGTTTATCCGGGGGACTTTGAGGCTGTGCTTGCGGGAGATACTGGACATTCTGGAGAAAATTTAGATTAACTTTTTCCCTTGCATTTCTTTACTTTGTCAGCTTTTCATGAGGCCAGTTTGGATCAGCCTCTTCCAAATCTTTTTTTTCCCAATGATACATCTAGTGCATGATGTTCCAGGTCTCTCCCCGGGTTGCTTTTGAGTCTGCATCTTCCTTGATAGTAGAAAGGCCTGAGGGCAAGTACTTAGTTCTTTCTCCATCACCTGATATTGCAATTCATGCAGGGAGGTTTACTGCTTAGTTACATGAAGGGACAGCTATTGTTTGTCTGCCACATTTGTCAAAACAACATCCTTTTACCTACCACTGCCAGGTAGAAGTGTATTTAGACTCTCAGAGTATAAATCTGCTCCTGGAAATGTGGGGTTCCAGAAGTGAGTCTGTGGTCAACCTGAATAGATCACAGTTATCTAGGATTTGTCTGACCCTAACAATGGTTTATTTATCATCCCTACACCTTTTTTTAGGAAGCATCTCAGTGATCTCCACATCACTCTGATGATGAGTTGGCATCCTCCAAGGTTCGTTTGTCAGTTTCTGCACTTTTCCTAGTCTCTTGGCTGGTTTGTGTTGGGATTTGTTGGATAAAGATGAGTAGTTGGAGGACATCTGTCTACCTGCTGCCGCCCTCTGTGAGTTACATGAGGCCCTTTTCTCCAACTCTTGATTTATGCAGACGTTCCAGAGTCTTTGGATTTGAGAGTTGATTTTGACCATCTGCATTCATCCCTGTCGCTGTTGGCTTCTCATCTTTCCTTGGCTCCTACAGGGGGTCCTAGTTCTGCCTCTATTCGAGTGTCCCAACCCCTAGCATCAGCCTCTTGGTCCATGGGTACCCAGAATAGATTCCGCCTATATCCACGAGGTTCCTCCACTTGGTTGTAATGCCGCCAGCAGTGGTAGTGACTACCATATACCTTTGGTGTGTGTGTGTGGGCTTGGCTCCCAGAATTTCAGAACATGTAAAAAACCTTTACCACAGATCCATGGGTACTACTGGTCCTTGCATCAAGATCAATCATTCAGTTCACATCTCAGATTTTGGGGAATTCTTTCCATGGCTATCAGAGATTTGTTGGTCAAGGGAGAAGTGGTTAGAGTCATTGAACATCTACCTGGGCACAACAAACAGATAGAGGATTGGTTTCCAGTCTAAATCAATTCTTAGACCCTTCAATGTTCATGATGGAGTCACTCCTCACTCTGCATTGGTACTTTTACGAGGACAGTGGATGACCAAATTCGATGTTGCCAATGCTTATCTGCCTGTTTCAATAGCAGATTCATCCTGCTACTATCTGCATTTTATGCACAAGTATTTAGTGCTGTAGATCAGCAAATGTACAATGTTTCGACAAGGTTTTGTCATCATCAGGTACAAGTAGTTTACACCGACATATATATATATATATATATATATATATATATATTG
>NW_013666719.1:169626-184655 GCF_000517525.1 Limulus polyphemus | reverse complement strand
GTTATTTTTTAAATGACGTTGGTATTGTGTGATTCTGAACAATTTTTGTTTGGTAACAATTTTAATTTAATTTGATTTAATCAAGCTTCATGTGTGGAGTTTATGCAGTCATTCACACTGCATCAGGGTTTAACTTCTAAGGTTGCCATGTCCCTGTCTCAGTCTGTGTGCTGCCCCATGATGGATGTTTATCAATGGAAATGGCACACATAATAACAATGGTGTATTGTGAAGATGTTGAATCCACTTTGTCCAGACGTACCAACATTAGCTTGGTTTTTGATGTGGCTCTTTGACAAGGGTATCGCATCTTCCAGCAATCACCCTATATCAAGCAGCCATATTGGTTAGCTCTAGATACTCAAGGAGACAGTAATTCTTTGAGTCCCCAGTGCTCTCTGGCCTCATCAAGTTGCTTCAGATCCCTTGTCCCAAATGACCATTTCAGTTACCTAACTGAGACATAAAGGTGGTGTTACATGCTCTTTCTCAACATCTGTTTGAGCTCTTAGCTTCATTCACCTTGTATCACCTTTCTCTTAAGGTTTATTTTTCATTGCTGCAAGCCTGCAGGCCTTGCAGGTCTGAGTTGTTTGCACTGCACATGCGCAGGACACTATCATTCTATCTATATCCAGACAGGTCCTTCTTACCTCAGACACTGGCAACCAGGAAAGGGGATAAATCCTTTTCACCGATTCATCTGACCACTATGTCTCATCTCTATGACCGATTGGATCTCATAAGTTTTTATTGTCTGGTGAGGGCCTTAAAGTATAACGTGGCCCACACTAAGGCTTTTAGAGCTACTGGACAGTGGTTTTTTTTTATTCATTGTGACCCTTCAGTTTTCCAGGATGTATTCCAGGTTATCTTTGTTCTGTTTTCTCAGGTTGAGTATGGCATACAGAATTCTGTCATTCTGAGTTTGGGTGTTGCTTTTCAGACTTCTTTAGATTGAGAAGAGGGTTTGTCCATTTTGGTGTTGCTTACCTTCTCATTGGGATTCTAGTGGCTAGGAATGCATCACTCTATAGCTACAGGTTTGGATCCACTCGCACATATATATTGTGGTCCAAATGCCCTAGCCACCAGTGTGGGATTTAGTAGCCATGGCCCTATAACTCCAACCCTGAACAGTGGGACCTCTGCTATCTGGTTGGAACCTGGCTAATGGTGATGATGGATCACATCAAATTCTACCTGCAGTGAATGATTTAGGCTCTGGGTGAAGAGCATGCCTGTTCTGGATGTAGTGCAGTTCCCCCACTAGGGTGCTAATCTTTTGTTGTCACGACCACAATTTATGCAGACTCGTTCTGTATGGATAATATCCTCACCAGCCCCTCCACCTTATCAATGTGGGTTTCAAGCTGTAATGTGAGTGGAGGTATGTTTTGGAAGTTAACATCATCTTAAGTCAAAAATGTATTTCCAATAATGCTTACCTACTCTCCCACCCTTCCTCCCAACTAAGAGCTGGTGTTAGAGACTGTAGATTGTGTCAGTCTCGAAAAACTGACAATATTATCTGAAGGAGGTCCTTATATACAACATCAAGTTAGAGGGTGCATTGATGTAGGTGGAGAGTGTCATGAGACAAATATTGCCAATGCCAATAAAGTGGAGAATAAAAGACTGGAGAAAGCAAAAAAAAATTGGACCAAAGATAAAGAAACCTTATCACTCAAGTAATAGCTATAGTGTGGGAAGAGATAGGTATTATTAGAAATACATTTTTCATTTAAGAAAATGTTAATTTATTAATTAATTACCTGTTTGTGCAACTCCAGCAGTCAACAATCATAGTGACAGTCTTGACTACCACTGTGATTTGAGAAGGATAATTTTTTTTCTCATAGACATTGTTCATTTGACTCATTAATGTTCTTCGAGAAATGACTGTTTTTGTTGGCTGTAGTGGTGTGATTAAATTTCTAACGAATGTGGACTTGACAACAATAAATGACAAAAACTGAAACCAATATTAGCCAATTCAGATTTTGTTGAGACACTCAGGAGCTTAGACCAAACATTAGATGCTGTTGTATTTTCTCATGATGATCAACTAGAAGCTTTTTGTGCAAGTTTTCATTACCTTCATTTCCTTTCAATGTTTGTTTGTTTTGTGCTGCACCTTGTTTCACAGTAGACTCAAATTCCTTAGCAATGGAGAAATGTTTTATGGACATGTTCTTTTAAGTTGCTTGCAGATTTACTTTTCACACTGAACATTTTCTTTAAAGGCAAGCAAAGCAAGCATTTGTATGGTAAGTTGTCATCACTACTTCTTCCAGTAAACTTAAAGTATTTGTTACATGGAGTTTTGCTCAAACTGGTGCCACTTTTGTATGACATAATGCTACACATAATCTCACAACCTGATAGTTTACAGACAACTGACAGAAAATACACACCAAAGGCATCCTTGATTAGTGTGATGGCCTGTACTACAAGTCTACAAATTTAGAACTCAAATAAAACATGTTTCAGCAGGAATACATGTGCAATACTTCATTCCTTTGTTGTTGTTCCAATATTTCTGCTATTTAAAAGGTATATTATTTATTATATTTATGATTATTTTTATTAGTTTATTAATTATTGTCATTGTTTTAACCATATAGTTTTAGCTACTAATTGTTATTAGTTATTTTATATTTTAAGTATATTAGTAGGCTATAATATTACTGAATTTAAAAAGTAATGAATAACATGGTGTTTTGACTAAAATTAATTAATGACATTACTGAAAGCATTTAAAAGTTTTAAAAATTGTGTCATTACCTTGGACATTACTAAAAAAGTAACATTGTTAGTAATGTTGCTACTAATAATGATGTTACTGCTCAACAATGGAATCCAGTTTGTTAGCAACTTAGTTTTCCCTGTTTGAACATGTTCATTATTATAATTGGGGATGTTTTTCATATATAGCTTAGAATATTAGATGAACTGCACTGTATTAAAAGTCAGTAAGTATAACTAATCTTTTTTATATCCAATTAATGTGAACCAAGCCAGTAGTATCATTCTGTCCATATATAGTGTTGGCTGACAAGTAAGGCAGTTCAAATAATTTTACAAACAGTTCTTTTACACATAAGAGCAGAAAATAATAATGTAATCATAAATTAGGGGAATAGGATTTCAAAAGATTGCATTCATAAAAGTGAAAAACCCATATAGAAGTTAACTGCAGAGTAATGATTTATACTTATTGGTTATCAGTTTAATTTTGAAGTAGGCAGTTAAAAATATACTTATTATGTTAACAAATTTTACATATTTCTAAATTACCAATTAACATTTTATTTAGTATATAAAAAATCCTCTAATGAGAAAATAATAAAAAATCTACAAAAAATATGTTGTTTTTACTCTAGAGATTATTTTACTGTGCCATGTTTTAGTTTTTAGCTTACTTCAGATTAATTCATCATCAGAAATTTTATTGTGTTAGGTTTCTCATTATGGCTGAGGTTCACAAAAGTATATTTGCTGAAGATAAAAATATGTATTTATTTGTTGTGTGTTTTTTGTTTACTTCAGTATGTAATAATGTTAAAAATATTCTCAGAAATCATTATCTAGTTTTAATAAAAGAATAAATAAAAATGTTGAACAAGTGACATTAATTTATCAGTATAAATCCTTTTACAGTGTAGGAAAGAGTTCAAACTTATATTGCTTAGATATTTTTTATATGTGAAAAATCAAAAGCAATGTATGTACACAATGAAAAGTTTTTTGTTACTTTTGTTTTTTCAGTCGTGATATCTGCCAATTTTGTAGCAAAGGTAAGGAAGTTTACCTGTATGTTTACCATAATTTATAGTCTAATTTTTATTAATCATTGTTTTATCTTATAAATGAGGAGTAAGGTTAAGAAACATACTTATGACACTTGGAGTAATCAGCATGTACTGTAAGAACGTACTTGAACAATCAAAAGGAAAATGGACTTTTTATCTTCACCAGAAGTTAATATATATGGTAATATGAGGTTTCAGACACGTGCTCTTGATACGTCTCCTCAGGACACAATGATTGCAAATTGCTTTTAAGAATAACATCTTTCTGATGGCTACACTGCCTTAACAAGCACTCCCATATTAAATATTTTAGTTTAAAAGAAATTGTTGCAAGATTTCATACTTTTTGTGAACCTTGGTTATTTGGTATGTACTCTGAAGATATATTTTTTAATTGGTGTATGCTGTATAAATGTGAATGTAAAATGGCTGTAGCTACAATAGGCAGTCTCTTTTTTTGTACAATGTCTAGGTAACATGTTGCCCATGAATTTATTTTAAATTACTATTATTCTGTTATAAATATTCTTCATAATTGTATTTTGTGATACGTAACATTGATAACACAACTCTTTAAAAAATATGTAAAAAATACCAGCATGGTTCTTAATGCTATTGAATTTTACTCATCTAAAATATTAACTTTTATCATAAGTGCTTTCTCCTTTTTAGTGGAAGAATTTTTTAAACAATTGTATATTGAAGAAAAAATGCTGTATATTGCAGTTATATGATTTTTGCAAATAAACTTTTAATACCATTTTATTTGTTGCAAGTCTGTGACTATGTTTGTTTCTCTGTTATTTAGACATCTAAAATACTTTATCTGATTTTTATATTATGAAAGTAATGGTTAGTAGTTTTTATTACAAAATTATTGATTTACAAAGCTGCAACTGTTAGTTTCTAGCATCATGATAGTTCAGGAAATAATTTGTTGGAAAAATCAGTATTGCTTCTCTCAGATGCTAGTCTTGCCTACCATGCATGATCTGCAGTAACATAATTCAACAAGTCTTTAAAAGTTAATATGAGTCTGATAATGAACTTTTGTGAAAAATGTGCCCTTGTGTTTAATTTTTTTAAAGAATTTTTATCTAGCTTTTAAAGTTGGTTCAACACAATAGTCATCATTGTCTTTTATATTTCATATTGTTACAAGTTTGAATTAAAGGTTAATTAAATTTTTATTTTGTGACAGTGAAACTGTTGAATCTTAACCCTCACCAAATTTTTTATATTCTAAGTGACTGGAAAATGTATACTGTAAGTGGTCTGTAATAGATATATTTGCAGCAGATTTTTTTGTTGTTTTTTTTTCCACTTCAAACATGTTTACAAACAAATCTGACAGCTGATTAACAGGTAGAAACAGTCAAAAAATAATTCAGATAATTCTTAATGTGTATTACAGAGCTGGTATAGATAAATAACATTGAGACATCATATGTAAGTTTAACTCGTATGTTTTGCAGAGAAACTTCAGAGCTAGCTGACAAGTTACAGCTGTAATACATATGTTTTGTAGAGAAACTACAGATATGGCACTTAAATTATAGCTGTAATACATGCTTTGTAGAGAAACTGCAGAACTAGCAGTCAAATGAGGTAGGTTTAGAACTACTTTGCTAGATGGCTTTGACATGCAACTGGATTATTCTTGTCCTATACTTTGCTACAGTGGTATTATGAATGTTACCTGCATCAAAAGTTATAACTAGAAAATGGCAAAATATGAGAATTATACAATTTTTCAACTGAGAGAAGAACTAAAGAAACAATTAACTGGACGAAAAAAGGAACTGGTAAATCAGTAAGATTGATAATTAGATTTTGATTATTGTACAAAGCAAGACAGATCATGATAGATTAGAAAGCACTGTTATTGTGAACTGTGTATATTGTATTGCTATTAAGTTATTTAAATTCTAACTATGTTATTTAAAAAATGCTTAATTATATACTATATAATGTTTTTTCTCACTAGTATGTATTCAGTCTATTAATTAATATGAAGTGTTTTTGACTTATTAATCTTTATTGAAACACTGACAGATATGTTGGTTCACTTTTTCTGTAATTTGTAGGTTGGGGATTCTAGATAAATCTGCAACATGAACAACATCTACAAAACCAGTATTCAAAATGGATGTCCCTTCATCATCTATATACAAACACCTTCATGCAGACATTAGGAGTAAATTACCCTGATCCCAGCATGACATATTGATTTCATATTTAACACAGTTTTCAAAGAATTTCAATGAAAAAATACAAAGACTTGTACACCCTGAGGTTAGTATTGTATTATTACTGCTACAAAATACATAGTCTGGTATTTTATACTGGTATTAGTGAATAAATTTTTTAAGTACAATGTATGACTTTCTTTATGATATTTCCTAATTTCACCAACCGCATAATACATTAACTAATAAATTTTCAGTAACATCAATTTTTGGAATTTCACGTTCTATGTAGCATAGTTTGTGCAACTTATGGATAATTAATTTTCATTTCTGCTGTGATATGGGCCGAAAAGAAGAAATCTGTGATGTAACATGTAGATATATCACTAGATGCTTTTCCTGTTCTACACAAGTGTCCCAATGTGAGTATGATGTGGGACAAGGCCAAAATGCTCATTGTGAACATGTTACAGTAGTACTCTATGCACTCACCAGTTTTGTAGCAGTGGAAATATGCTAACTGAACTTACTTGTACACAGATAATAATTAATGAATATATATAAGAAGTTACTTAATACGCTGCATAAAATACATTTTTGATAAATAAATGTGATGTGAACCATATGGCATTTATTTGGCCCCAAAGGGGTCAGTTTCAACTAAATTTCTGCTTTGAAATAGTATACTATAATGTTTGTGTCATCACAAAATTTGATTTCCATCCACTTTTTTTTTTACATTATACTTTCACAGGTACTTCAAACTTTTTGTGGTACAAAGCCACATAGGAGTTTACTAATGAAATTTAGCCCTTTAAAGGCTATTAGAAAAAATACAGTTCATGTACAGGTATGATCCAAGACATGTTAACATGCAAAATGCACAAAATACTTGGAACAGGCTTAGAAATAATTGCATAAATTCTCAGGTTAGTGAAAAGTGTATGAAATTTCTTATACTGTACTGTAACTAATTTATATTGCATGATAAAGTTGTGTTAGTTTATTAAACACATTAAATTACACAGTATCATTATAAAAACTATTTAGTATTGAAAGATCACTTAAAGACTTATTTTTATTTAGTTTTAATTTAATGTACACACACACTTCATCAAATGGAAAATATAATGATATTTATTGTTCCATTCATACCACAGAGTACCACCAATCTACCAGTGATGCAGATGTTTGCACTAGCGAATATGTAGTTCCCTGATGAGACAGTGGTAAATTTACAGACTTGCAACACGACAATTCAGGGTTCATTCCCCTGCAATGGACACAACAGATAGCCCAGTGTTGCTTTGTTCTCACAAAAACAAAAAAGCAAATATGTATGCCACAGCATATGATCGTGGCTATTTCTTACTGTGTATGGAAGATGAATTTTGTAGAAGGCTGAAGGTATTTATACAATTCTGTATTTTAGTTGTATAAATAAGGTTAATGCATATAAAATATTAACATAATGCAATCATTCAAAGTTTATTTTATACTTTACAGGTTACCCAAATATCAGAAGAAGAGGCTGTAAATTTGGAAGAACTGATGTGACAGTAAGCAACCTCTCAACTTTGGCTAGAACCAGGTCCTACAGGTTGACTTCTAGTAACTTTAATGAAATTGTGAAGTCAACCTCATGTAAAGATATTTATAAGCTAGCAAAAAGACTAACAAATGTAGTATAGTCAAATGTATGAAAATGCTGCAATTGAAAAGTATGAAAAAGTCACTGGAGTGAAAACAAAGAAATGTGGAATTTTTGTTTGCAATATGTACCCATATTTAGTTAGCACACCTTACCAAATCATAGATGCCAATACTCTGTTGGAAGAGAAATGCAAGGAATGAAGATACCACACCATCTTCTGCAAGGTATTTTAAATTAGATGAGCAAATGATATTGCAGCTACATCAGAATCATGACTGTTACTTCCAAGTTCAAGGTAAACATGCAATATTGTTGTGTATCCCAAACATGATTACAAATTACATCAATTGAAAGAAATTATGAATTTATTAATACAATACTAAAAAACTAGAACACTTTTATAAAAACTATTTTAGATCTGCTGTTCTAAATGAGTAGTTTTACAAAGTTATTATGTGTATAATTTTGATTAAATGCCTTGTATTAAAGAGAGGCAAATTATTTATAATATAATTTTGCAATGTTACAGGTGAGAAAGACGTGAAAATTACACTCAGTCCTTTTATTTCACAAAGTTGTTCATTAATCATGCTTTTATTCTATTTTTGGTATGACACACTGTCTGAAACTACGTAATATGTAGCACACTGTTATTTATTTTTCTAATAGCTTGTTCCAGTTCATAATTATTCACAGGTGCAGTCAGAATTTTATGTTTTTACTTAAGCTTATAATCCTTTCTGTATGTAATTGCTTACTAATAATTTTTATATAATTTAAAACTGTTCAACTAGAAAATCTGTTTTTCTTGAAAAAAAAGGAATGTTAAACTATCCTTGTCTGCCATTAACTCTCTCTACACAGGCTTAGTCAAATTGACTGACCATGTGACCACTTTGTACTTGTTTAAACTCACTATACTTTTTTGATACTACTAACTTTTAATATAGAATGTATATCTTTACAAAATTTGGCATAATTTCAGTATACATTATAAGTCTTTCACATACAGATTTTTAGTGAAGTATTTTGAATAAAGTAAAAAAAGATTTGTCTTTGAATATAAGAGTATTTATTTACTAGTCCGTGTGCAAAGTGATTTTTCATGTTAAGATTAAAAATACGTTTCTTCCTCTCAAAAATCTCAAATTTCATTTGCATAATCCTTAAAACCTCCTAAATGCATTTTCAAACATTTGTTTTCAGTACAACTATATTTTATCTGTTATTTTCTCTACCCTAACTCTTTACAAAGTTGGTCAGTTTGACCGACCTCATAACCACCACAAGAAAAAGAAATCAAAATTACCTTCTTTTTCTTTCTAGAATGACTTCAAATTGTAACATGAAACTACATTTGTTTATCCTAAGTAGCTTTAAACTCATAATAGTATACATCTACTTATACTTCAATTTTATTGTTTTATTGCACTTTGATAGCTCTTTGAACCATGTATAACTACTATTCATACCATTTTAAGTTTTAAATCATGTGGGTAATGAGGAGTTCATGTTACACTATCGAATTACATTACCCATGAGCTTTAAACTCGTACCAGTATACATCTATTTATACCTAAATTTTAGTGTTTTATTGCCCTTCGAACCATGTATAACTACTGTTCATGCCATTGTAAGTTGTAAATCATTTGGAGAATGAAGAGCCCATGTTACACTATACATTACCCACGAGCTACTCCAAGCTGCTTGCACGTGTGCCTCATGAAACATTTTTTATTATTTTATTATTATTATTTATTTTACCTAATCTAACTTTAACTAACCTAAAGAGATTCCTATTTTTACTTTTTAGTTGCTTTTATAATAATAATTAAAGAATACAAATGAAAAACAAGAAATAAAATACTTACTAAATTCGTCTTTTTTTTTTTTTGCTGTCGACTGTCGATGACACTTAACCATACTTTTCTTATACTAATGGTACTAATGCACTAAACAATTTTTATTTAATTAAATATTGTACCAAAGGATATAGAACAATATCATCCAAAAAGCAAACAGTACGCCATAATTATTACAATTTTTCTGGCTCCCTAACTATGTGACAAGAGCCATTACAAATTAATTTACGCTTGTGATATCTTTCCTGTAGGAACAAAGCTTGTACTAAAAGAGAAATTGGCAATTCTGTGTTCAGAAAACAACGTAATATGTTATTTGATAGATGAAAACCTTGGCTGTCTATTGGTTATAAATATAATATTAAATGTAACAGAGAACTATTAACAAATCATGAAAAAGAGAATGTGACAGGTGGGTGTGGCAATACGGTTCTCATTTTCTATTGGATGGCTCTGTAATCAAACAAGATTGAAAACTATAAAAATTATGTTTTGCCTGAGCAATGATGATTTGATAGTGAGTAATTTATTTTAAATTTCACACTTATTGGAGAGGTGATGAATATATTACATAAGAGGGGCTGCCTAGAGAATAGGTTCTATTTAAATATTGCCTTTTACAATCAAGAGCTTTAAACTTATATACTATTAAATTTTTAATGTAAGTCACTAAAAACCTCATGACATACATAGTAAGGAATACCCATTGTAAAAGGGTTAAGAAATCTCCAGGATGACATAGATCACATACAGCTCTTCTTTCAATTATACGACCCTCACTAGCAGAGCTACAATAAGAATCAGACACAAATGATACCAGCAACATATTTGTATGTTGAAAAGCTGGCTTGTTGTTAATGTTAGTTGGGGTTCACAACCCCTTCCACCCCATTATTGTTGTTATTGAACATTTATTATCTGTGATGTAAGTTAATGTTAACTAAATTCATAGATGGTGCCATTTCCTTACACCAAAAACAAAAAAACTTTACTAAATATTCCATAAAACAACATACACATGGTGTGGAGGAAGAGCACACAAATGTCATATATCTTGGAGAGTATGCTAGCACTCACTATGGAGGAATGTAATTAAACAAATCGATTCTAATATTGGAATACTACATAAAATCAGCTGAAGTTTCTACTCCTATAGCCACCATAAGGCTGATATGAGGAGCCATTTCTTGAGTTATATCTACTTCCTACTTTGACCCTTGGCCTTTCAACTTCACCCCTTAACACTTCTGTGGCCAATGACTGTCAATTAACTCGATGACTACCGGCTACTAACTTTCTTAGTAGCCATTGCAAGTCTTGCTATTTGTCATTCCAACAATAAAACTACTGGTTAAAAAGTTTTAAAACTTCATAATGACTTTAATAAATGCATGTAGTTTAAGAAACATAAAGCCTGTTACTTCTGATAAGTTTAGTTTTTTTGCATTATGATCTATAATATCTTGGAAAATTATGTTAGGAAATGGTATTTATAAGAAATGATTACCATATTTATATTTGTTCCAGATTTGAACTGATTACTTTTTATGTTTTAGTACATTATTTTGCAATCCCAAAAAATTTGTGTCATCCATAAAGTGCAGATTTTATCTATTTTTAATTCTTTAATAATCACATACTATCCTTATGGTTTCAGTAATATACAAGACCCAAAAATAATATTTGTAAACAAACCTAAACATTAAATCAGTATTTTTGTTTTTAACTAAGATTTCATGTTCATATATGTACATAAAAACATTTTAATTTTCTTTCATAAATATATTTTTATTTCAAGTTTATGTTTATGTTTCATTGCAGCCGTACTTTTGTTTATTGTGCCGAATAAACTGTGGGGTCAGCAGCGTGACCTTTGTACGTTGTCCGTAATTATCTCACCCCTGTTGGGGGTCGCTCTCGTTCAGCCCCGCATGGGCGCATTTGAACATTACTGTCGATATGATAAGAAAGCTTTTCGGTACTTGAATATCATTTCTTTGAACTTTCAAACAAGTTTATTTCAACACATGTCCTTGTATGTTGTTTCACTATACCGAGAAACCTAATTGCCACTACTAGTGAGTTGTAATAGCTTACAGTACAGGTGGTTTCAATAACACCACCTAATCCTTGATACATCCTGTTACAAGAGATTACAAACAATACAGACACCATAAATTACAAAGAAAGTCAATTCATAGCACTTGAAATATTAGTCTGGTCACATTCCTCTCATTATAGGCAAGATTTATGTTGAAATTTGAAACTTAAGCCCTTCAATATTTGCACCCCAACTGTGAGAATGTCATAGCTTTCCTGGTATTATTGACACGAATGTGTTTAGTCTGTCTCATGACTAACATATGGGCTTTATTGTTGTCACTTGTACACTGAGTTTTAATACATATATAAAAGAACCGTACAAGAATAAAAATTTCATTTACCAAGAGAACCCATGTACAGCAAATCGTGAGTCTTCGCTAAAATCATTGAAATCTTATCGTTGAAATCGTGAAGTTGGAGCACTTCAAATTTTATCTAAGGTAAGATGGGCTTTTTTATACATGATAGTTATACATATCCAAAGGTGTTATGTTGCTAAGGATGAATAATTAAACAAGATAATTTTATTGAAATTAGTTTCACTCTGTTTTATTTTAGTTTATACACACATATATCACCATCATACATGGAGTGATATCTTTCAGTAATGTAATGTCAGAAGTATTTACATATTTATGTATAAACTGTTTGTATGTATTGGTTTTACCTGCTCCTTACACAGAATAATAGTTTCTTGAATTTATTTTTAGTTTCCTGGATATCAAGAATAAAGAAGGATTGAACTATCTCCCAACACCTATCTGAATATCAAATAAAGTAAGATGTATGCTTTTTTATATAACACATAACTTGTAAGTTTTCATGCTGTATTTCTTACTTTTAATCACAAATTAAATCAGATTCATAAGTTGTACATCATATGAATTAGTTTTTACTATATTTTGTGATTTTTGCTTATGTCCGTACACATACAAACAAAATGTACATTTGTATGATGGATTCTTAAAGTCAAAGCTCAATAATTCAAATGTATATGTATCATGTTATCATTATGTCAACTGAATATTAACAGCATATTCATTTTCTTAGATGGAAGATACTTCAGTTCTAAGAACAAAAAAAATCTCTTCTTAGACAAGGCTTTGTAGTTGTTTTTCGCTTCCTCCTCTGAAGAAGAGTTTCTCTCTGAGGTTGAAGAAGCCACAATTAAAGTCGGGGAAGAGGAAGAACCAGCTTTGCTGGATTCTAATTTGTTTGAGGAGCCTGACTTACCTTCAAGGGAAGAAGACTTCTCATGACCACCAACAATCTGAGGTTAGTGATCTTCCCATGACCAGCACTACATCAACTTCCAAAATGGCCAGAGGCAGGAAGACACAAGAAAAGCCCCTGGCCTGTAATGCAGAATGGAAATGGGAAGTTCTCAAAGATGAGCAGCCCAGATTGTTGGGGGACTTCATCCGAGGAGAGCCTGTTTCCCGTCAAGCAAGTAGGTGTCAGACTCCTTGATTTTTTCAACTTTTTTTTTCTCTTAATATTGTTTACAAAATTGTTGAAGAAACAAATAGATTTGCACACCAGCAAGGGGAACACCTAAACAACGATGTCAGGAAGAAAAGGAAATTGCTGAAATATAGTGATGTTACTCCTGAAGAAATTTTAGCTTTTATTGGTTTAACTATTTCTATGGATATAACTCGCTTACCATCTATTACAGATTACTGGTCTACCACTCCTTCCCTTCAGTTTCCCTGGCTTTCTTCAATATTTTCCAGAGAAAAATTCATAACTATTGCTCACTTTCTTCATTTCAATGACAATACTAATAATCTACCTAAAACTGATCCTAAGCATGATAAACTCTTCAAAGTCAGACCTGTGCTTGATCATCTACTAACAGCTTTGACAGCTTACTATAACCCTTCTAGAGAACTTTCTATTGATGAGCAAATGTTGGGAACAAAAGGCAGAATTTCTTTCAAACAGTAACTACCTAGCAAGCCTACCAAGTGGGGAATCAAGCTTTGGGTTCTGGCAGAAGCCGTGACTGGACTCTGTTTAAATTTTAGAATATACTCTGGTAAAGAGGGATCTGCACCTTCCAAGGCCTTAGCTAGCACAGTTGTAATGACTCTGATTGAAGAGTACCTTGGAAGGGGACACTCTTTTTACTGATAACTTTTATACTTCCCCAACTCTGTTTGTTAAGTTGCTTTCACTTGGTACTTATGCTTGTGGCACTTGTAGGAAGGACAGGACCCACTTCCAAGACATGTTTCCAGGTAAGTTAAAAAGGGGAGAGTCACAGTTTTTCAATTGTGGCTCAATGACAGCTGTGAAGTGGACTGATAAAAGAGATGCTTATGCTCTTTCTACAATGCATAATGCTACAGTAAAAGAAATGACAAGAAGACAGGGTGACATGATTATCAAGCCACAGCTAATCTTGGATTACAACAAGTTTATGGGAGGGGTTGATCTTAATGATCAATTTCTAAGCTATTATTCCATTCCACGTAAAACTGTGAAATGGTATAAGAAACATTTCTTTAGACTTGTTGACCTGTCTATTGTTAATTCTTTTATTCTTTTCAAACAGGTAACTAAAAATAGCAAGTACAAACAGAATGACTTCCGTTTACAATTATTGGAATCTCTCGTGAAACCTCTAATTGAAAGTAGAGGAGGACCTTCTTGTTTGTCAAGTATCCATTCACCAGTTCTGGTAGATGCACAGGAACGGCTCTCACCTGGGAAGCATTTTCCAGCATTTGCTGAAGAAAAAAAAAGGTGCAGCTTGTGCCTCCACACAGGGTTAATTAAGTTGACTTGTAAACAGTTTAAGGCACTTTGAAGAGTACCATACTTTGAAGACTCTTCAAAGAAGCTAACTTTTCTTTCTGTCAAATCCAGTCAACATATTATGATTCGAAAGAAAAGTAAAACTCAATCTGATTTTTTTTATTTTCTTCTTCTTTCACTTTCTTAAAATCTAAAATTTCTTTAGTAGAGGTTCAGTGTTTATAACACTTTTTTTTGCTTTGTTTTTTTTACACCATCACTCACCATTGGCATTTAGGTATTTCCACTTGTTTTAAATGCAATTATATTTGATCTAAAACTCATTGCACATATTAGCCATAAACAATAAAAATATTTCGACAAAGACTTTTGCAGGAGCACACAATTTATATTTCTGTCTATATTGAACTGTATTTATTATATATTACTGTGCTCAGTTTTATTACTTTTATCATATTTTGTATTTTAGTTTCTGCTCAAGAATTATGTGTAAAATTTTCAATATTTCACTGAATGATACACAACTTGAATTATTCATCTTCAGACAATTGTTTGGTAAAGTGTTTAGCTTATTTTTGCATTTCTATAAAGTGTATAAGTGTACATATCAATAATGAATAAATTTACAGTTTGTATGTTTTTG
>NW_013666719.1:165188-169495 GCF_000517525.1 Limulus polyphemus | reverse complement strand
GAAAGTTAAGCCCTTCAATGTATTAGCACCCCAACTATGAGAATGTCATAGCTTTCCTGGTATTATTGACATGAATGTGTTTAGTCTATCTCACAACTAACATATGAGCTTTATTGTTGTCACTTGTACACTGAGTTTTAACACACATATAAAAGAACCGTACAATAATAAAAATTTACGTTTTTATTTTTGCATCTAAATATGATGTGCATACAACTGTACATGTACTTCTCAGTGCATAACTTATCAATTAGGGACAAAAGGAGCATCAATGTATGGATAAACAATGTATTTAAATAAAGATAAATTACATAAATTTTATACATAAGTTACAAGTCAAGATAACATATCCACTTTGCAAAATATCAGAATAAAATATTTATATATCAGTTAGTATGTTTTAATTATAAAACAACAGAAGTGGGGGTCTTACTATGTAATGATAGTAAGAAAGAAATTATAAAATTCCTACGATAAGCCTAAAACTATTAAAGTGGTACTACTAGTACGTACAAATGACGCAAAGTTATTCTTATAAATACTAAATCATATTTTTATTATGAACAAAATTATTGAACTTAATACTGCGAATTTAAATACAAAAGTATATAAAAAAAATCACAAACTCTTACAGTTCAAGGTCCTAAGCCTACTTCATATAAAGACCTTGCATTCGCCACTCGATAGCTGTTAACCCTAACAATTGTGGATCAACTTCTTTCCTAAAAAGATATATCTATTTTGAGTTAATTTTTCAATATAATGATTAATATAAATAGATATAAGATGCAGCATGACTTAAGCTACTATATAAAAATAATAAAAGTCACGTACATCCCATGCAGTTTTTTCCAGAAGCAACTTTTCTAATGCTTATAGAAAAGCCCTATTGGCCAGTACTAAATACAACCTCTACATAAAATGGCAGTTACTATAATTAGCACCACCCACATTCATATTGTAAAATACAGAGAACAACGTTTCATCACGTGCTTTCCTTATCATCCTATGATTTCTCAAATGGGAGATACAGCAATTGGAATAATTGGTACTGAAACTGACACTTTCGACTAGGATTGGCTAAAAGTTTTACAACTGAGGTTTAACACGCCCAGACGCAGTTTTATAAAGAAGACAGACCAGAAAAAAGTTTAGATACCAATTATAAATGGCAGGACCAATGCTGAAGTGAAAGGAAATATATTTAAAAAATTTTTGAAAAACATTTCTTTATAGAGGGCGCTTATTTACAGTCTAAAGCGTATTTTAGGAATTTTTTCATTAAATTCCTCTTTAAACTTCATTAAATAATACAATTTTATACAAATAATTGAATGTTACGCTACTATTTACAAAAATAAAACCTGAAATCCAATAAGTAATGAGCTCTCTCTCATTTTTTCAATTTACAAATGATTTTGCCCTCATAATAAGACAAAATGGCCCCAGCAAGTATCGGGTTAATTAACCATATGAAGCACTGTGGAAGGACATTAAGAGCTGGGTGTTGAAAGTGGGTAAGAGAAAATCATCCCTACTGCTACCTCTTCCTACAAAGTCGTTCTGACCATTGCACAGTGTATACCATATTGAGTTCTTAAACTTATACTGACCTTTTGGTGAGGTAATAATGAATGATCTAATAATATGTTATGATATAAATGATTTGTGTGAAAGTTAGGATTTATGTGTTATTTATCATAGTATCCACCCCACACATTTTTTTAAGTTCATAACCTGGACAAAGGATGGGTAACTCAGCTTTTTATAGCTATAAAACTTATGTTTTGTAGAGAAGCTGCAGATCTAGCAATAAAATTACAGCTATAGTACTTGTTTTGAAGAGAAACTTCAGGTAGATCTAAAAGTCACTATCATGCCTTATTAACTTTTTGCAGATAAACTGTAGATTTCATGTGTATTGCTCAGTTTTATATAGATTCTCTCCTAATTATAAATTTCCAAATATATATATACTAATTCAAGTTCTAATTAATGTAGCTAAAAAAAGAAGTAATGAGAGAGATGAAACTGAGTAAAAAAACATATGAAACATTGATGTATTCTTTTATTTTTTTTAATAAAAAATTTTCAGTACAAGATATATAGTATAACAATATCATTTACAAAAGATTATCCATCAGTCAGTTTTTCTTTGAACAGTTTATATTTTATTTGGTACTGTTTTATTGAGCTGTGTGTCCATTCTCAACCACTTTTAACAAAATTCTTGTTGCATATGCTTTGAAAACAGAATGTATCAGTTAAAATATGTTTTAACTTAAGCATGGGTAATTACACTGTAAAGAAAATAATCATACTGTAAAATATATACGCAAACTTGTATCTTATAACACTGTGTGAAGGTTTCACTAGAATTAACTCTCAAACAGGCTTGGTCAATTTGACCGACCACATGAACTCTTTGTATTCATTCAAAGCTTTTGTAGATTTGATACTACTAACTTTTAATATATTGTGTGTATCTTCATGAAATTTGGCAGTCTTTCAGTAAACATTATAAGTCTTTCACATACAACATTGTCAGTTGAAATGACATAGAAGGATCTGCTTAAGTGTTCATATGCTCTCGCAGAAATTCTAGAAACTACTGTCATGTCATACAGAATATTCCAAAAGTAGAAAGTGACAGAATGGATTACTTGTATATAGAATGTTCTTGAACATTCTGAATAATGTGGAATACTCTGGAATGTACTAGAATATTCCATAATAATATGGTAGAACATTCCAGAATAATCTATAACCTTCCAGAATTATTTAGAATGTGCAGACATAATGCAAGACACAAGATAAATCAGGTGGTGAGAGTGTTGTAAGTCAAAACAAAAAAGGTCTACCCTAAATTGCTTAGAGTAATAAGTTCCAACTTCTCCAGGGTTTATTTATTAATGAACAATTTTACTCCATATAAGCAAACTTGGAAATACTTATTTTTTTCCATTTATAGAAGAAAAAAATGGAAAAGCTTTAAAACAACTAAAAAAAACCATGCCACTTCTCTCAAAACTTCAAAAGTAATGTTTTTATGCACATGACTTCAAGTAAGTATTAAATATGAAAGATATCACAAGAAAGTAATAAAATCAGATGGTACATTTTTCTTTCTGTAGACACTATATTTCGTGATGTTACATTACTTTTTTTAATTGAAATTTTCAGAAAATACTTATTTTGAATAACTAAATAATTTTGAAAGTGATATTTCAAGCTGCTAGTGCAAATCTTCATCAGGTCAGATTTGTTAGACTGTTCAGACTTTATCAGGTAGGAATGTGGCTGTAGTTGGAAACTTTGCGAGTTGGAAACAAAAAGTAAAGCTCCAGTTGAGAAGTATTGTGACATCATCAATAGAAACCTAGAGTTCAATTTGTGTGGACCTTGTATTTATAATCTTATTACAGGAAAGGGGTTTGAATGTCTTTAAAATCTAAGCCTTGATCATTGGTGAGAACAGGTTGATTGGTCTTGACATAGAAAGCTTCTTGTGGGAAAGCTTACATAGGAGAATCACATAAAATACTAAAAATGGGTGAAAGACTAAATTGCCACTAGATTATATCTGGAAAAGTCTGCCTTATCTGAACACAACTACAACACTGATTACATCATCAACTAGAATTAACTACAAATATTAGACACTGCGAAAAACTTTAAAAACTCAAAACGTTTTCTACATCAAAACTCATCAACCTGCTTGCACTTGCAATCCAAGCTTAGATTTAATGAAATTTAGACTCCTGTCCTGTTATGAGACCATAAACACCATGTCCACACAGCTGTGATGATATCACAATACATCCTGTTTGGAACTCTCCTGCAAACATACTCATAACTCTTAATTCTACTTTGCTTTACATTTGTTTTCAACTCACGAAAGCCACATTCCTACCTGATAGTCTGAACAATCTAAGTTATTTGACCTGATGAAGAACTGTATCTCGAAATGTTGTCTGATACTTCTTAGACAGATGCAATTCATTAACAGCACCTTTTAAGTTAAAGATTTGTAAATGAGTTATGATTTTGTAATGACTATGGCTAAACATGAATTTCATGGTATTAAATGTTTAGATAACATAGAGAAACATGCATAGTTATATTCTTATAATTAATTTGTCAGTAATAATAAAACTTTACTGAGAACAATAATTAACATGCATATTTTCTTCAATATCAAATTTAGAAACAAAAATTCCTCTCCTGGATAAGGCCCGGAATGGCCAGGAGGATAAGGCGCTCGAATCGAAACCTAAGGGTCGCAGGTTCGAATCCCCGTCCCACCA
>NW_013666719.1:158766-164263 GCF_000517525.1 Limulus polyphemus | reverse complement strand
AGGGACGGCTAGCACAGATAGCCCTCGTGTAGCTTTTGCGCGAAATTTAAAAAAAACAAAACAAAAACAAACAATCTTCTGGATAGAAGTAAGTGCTTCTTCAAATTTAATATATTAGGTAAATAAAACACAATAGCTTTAAGAACTGCTTTAGTATGTTTTTATTATTGTGTTTAGAAAGGTGCTTTATTCATATATCAAGAAATATAACTGGAGTAAATCAGTAGGAAAATAAATATTTGTAAGACAAGTAATATAAATAACCTTAGCAATAAATGTTCATGTTACAAGTTAGTTAAGGTTTATTTTTTAAAACAGACAAAATAGAGTGTTTCTTCAATAAACACTCCACTTTACCAAACGCATTTATATGATGTACAATATCTATAAAGGTTGATCAAAGTATGAATCTTGCAATGGTCATTTTATAATTACATTTGCATGTGGGATCTAGTGCTTCTTAATTAAAAATTCTTTAGAAAGATGTTGTTACTCAAAGCAACTTGCAGTCAATGTGCACTGAGAAAGTGCTATTTGAAATTGCATTCTACCAAAGATAGAAAATTCTGATAAAGAACCCTTTAACTTTGTGCCAGTATGAAAATGAAGCATTGCTTAATACAATGCGAATAAAACAAAAATCTTTTACAAAATTTCATTCAGTATTTTAGTGGTATATCTATATAAATATTATAGTATTGTCTGTCCACATAACTACATTGCAGGGTGTGGATAGATCTTCACCAAAATTGGTATGGAGGTTCATTAGGTCTATGTGTTACAGTCAAATTTTTAGTTTTGTGCTTTGTGGTTTTTTATGGCTGCTTTTGCATTTTATATCACTACTTCACCCCCTGTAGATGGATCTTCACCAAATTTGGTATGGAGGTTCCATGGGGAGATACATACAAACTTGTGGATTCACATTTTGTGTTTTACAGTTTTTATGGGCATTTTTTGCAATTACATATAAGGGAAGCAACTTTTCATGTCCTAAGATAACTTTTCATTAATCATGAATTTACATATCCTCCATCCAGGTGATGGGTACTCCAGCTAGTGTGTGTGTGTGTGTGTGTATATATATATATACATACATACATTTTGTTTTTTAATACGTGTATCTATATGAAATCTGGTAAGTTTTAGTAACATGTATAAGTCTGCTATATAGATAAAAATGATGTGTTATTGACTGTCACTCTGAGTCAGATGATGACAAGTCAAAGTATAAGGTGATTTTCATGTGAAGAATAATGATACTTTTGACCATCATGCATGTTGCATTTGCATAATTTCTAGAACTTTCAGAATGCATATCCACAGTTTTTTCAATGTTCCTTTATATCTGGTATTTCAATTTGACACATATGTGCTACTTATCACATGCATGGAAGACCATATTCAGTCACATCACAATTTTAAATACTTCTTAGGAAAGAGGAAACTTATTATCTTCACAAACGTGTTGAGGAGCATAGTAATAGCTCTTTAATTTAATATAATCATTCATGAAAAAAACGGAGAAAATGGTAGCCAAAGACAATGAAATCAAATTGAAAATGTTTAAAGGTTATGGGAAATTGAAGATTATTGGATACAGAACTATAAGGAGGGAGAACATGCATAATGATCTATATTATGATCTTGTAGAAACTGAAGAACAGAATCAAATTTAAAATGAACCATTTGAACATAGCAGTTTTGTGTATTTTTTCTTTTAATAGACTCACTTAAGTATCTATGTGAGTAGCATGCTTAAATAATTTTTACTTGTGAATCATCTCACATGTGATTTTTCTCACAAAAATGCCTGATAATTACTCTCCTCTACCATGAACTGTCACTAAATCAGCAATGTAGGGTAGAATGAATAGTCAAAAACTCTGACATCAAATTCATGATACCATGTTGGATGACACTGTTAAAGGTTGGGGCATGTGCACTTTGACCCCCACTCATACACAATAGGGTCAAAAGGGATTAAGTGCATGCTTATAAATGAAAACAAAATTTGCTAATAATGAACCTGTTTGAAAAGAAACTTAACAATCCTCTTTAAGGAGGTAGTCTAACAGACTACACATTCAAATAATATAAAATAAAACAAAATGATATATAAGCTGATTTTTATAGGAATCCTTAAATTTGTTTTAAATATCAAGCTCTTTAAAGACATGCCTTTTGGCATTTATGAATAGATCAGTAAACTTCAAGTTTTAGAACTATACAAAATTATGGTGTGTATAACAATAACATACAGTTTAAATGAAATAATTTAAGAAAATGGAACACACAGTTCAAAGTTAGAACAACAGTATATATACTTATTTTACTTTGGATGTAGTCATGAAATGGTAAACAATTAACTAATATTTGATATATTTTGCAAAAACATAAAATCACAAATATAAAAAATCTAATGGCAAGTAACCTTTAAACTTGTGAGTAGGAATGACATACAAATAAGCTTTATTTATGTGGTTGAAATTACTTGTAGAAAGTTCTTTAGATTTTTAACCATTTTGTATCACATCAATACTAGATTTATTTCAAAAAATATAAAAATTCTAAAACTTGTATGTTAATTTTTTGTAATTATCCATAGTTATGTTACATATGGAGAATATCAGAAATTTTTATGCATTTTGTTATCCCTTAATGTTTTTTAAAGAAAATTTATATTGACAGTATTCTAATTTTAACTAAAGAATAAAACAATAATATTGTAATAACATTATGAATTTATTAAACTAAACATGTGATCTTAACAGATATGTGATTTTGGTGCATCTCGATTTTTTGGAAACACTACAAAAATGTCTCTTGCTGGAACACTTCCATGGATGGCTCCTGAGGTAAGAATTGATAATATATTGTTCGAATATTAGCATGGATGATATTCACCAGATAAAGCTATGATACAATTTTGGAAGAATTTCTTTGGATGGTACCTGACATAAAAACTTTTTTTAAGTATATTTATATGACTCAGTCTTAAAGCAAAAGTTGATTGATTCAGTTTTATTTTTAACCACTGATTGGTGTGAAATTAATAACAAGAATGTGCACACAACCATAGCTTACAGGTTTGAACCCTTTTGCCATATTGTAGGTTTGTATTCACATGTATTTATTATTACACTCATTGCAATAATAACTCTAATTTATGTTCAGAACTGGTTTTTCTTCAATGGAACTTTTAGGCATGTTTTTCCAAGTTGTACCAAGAGAATCACATTTTGTGTTTAATGGAACAACTTATGATGAAGTTCATGGTGTTAGTATGGGACATAAACATGTAAATACTAAAGTTAGTTTATTTTTGATTTTCCCTGAAGAATAGTGTTTGGAAAAGTGCCCTTTTTAATTAAAGCTACTTTAATATGGAAAGTATGTGGGTGATACATTTGTCATTCTTAATCACAGTGCCATGTCAATGAATTTCTGAAATATTTTAATAAGAAACATCCAAATATATAGTTTACAATTGAATGTGAACAAAATTCTAATTTGACTTTCTTGGATACTTTGGAATATAATCAAGTGGGTAATTATGAAGAACATCACAAACAAGCTATTTAGGCTTTTATACCCATTTTAATACTAAGGTTGTGTTCCTATGGTGTTTAAAGTGAATTTAGTTAAAGTATGTGTTAATCATGTTTACAAGGTTGTAAGCAGTTATTCTATGCCTACATGGTGAAATACATTATATAGTTTTGGAAATGTAATGAGTTCATGTTCTCATTGACAGAAATACCAGTGAGATATAAAATGCATTGTTTATTTTTAAAGCTGAAGTCCTATGTACTAGGAATTCAACAGTAATAGTATTACCATATTTAGGACAACAGTGACAGCATATAAGCAAAAAGTTAGTTTGACCTTATTCAGAGTTTATCCAGAGTTTGAAATTCAATGTATATTTTAGTCCATTGTAAGAATAAAATGTTGGTTATTATCTGTAATTTGCATGTCCTTCTTGTATGGAAAAATATGTAGGTTCTGCTATTAAGTAGCTATTCATTCATATAAAATAGCATATACTGGGAATGCTACAAAGTAATCTAGCATTGCATGAGATATTGTAATAAAATGTAATATCACTATTGCAAATGAAAAAATTGTAATAGGTAGATGAGCTGAGAATTTGACAGAGTTTGGGAATTGCAAATCTGAAGCCAATATTAAACCATCAGAATTCAGTGACACCACTTCTTCTCAGGTTGTAAGCTATTAAAATATAATTCTCATGTCAGTATATGCTTACATTCAAGATTTAAATCTAAAGCAGAGTAGTGTTTAATATATACTGAGAATCTAAGTATCAAGTAGAACAATTACATTTTTATATTCTATTAACATTATAAGTTTGTAGAAGGTAGATTATTTAATTTTTTAATGAAAAAATGGCTAAAATAGCATTAACCATTTTTTGTAAGAATGATAATCTAGTCATTGAAATAATACAAATGTATCATTCTTTTCTACACCCTTTGTCCACATACTGTGGAATATCTCTGCAGTTCATTAAAAGGAAACATTTCTACATACAGCATAGCCACTATAGAAACTATGGGTGGACTGTATCAATTGTTATACAATAATGAGTAACAATTTAAAATTATGTTGGTATTATAGAATTTTGATTTTACTTTCATACTTTCACTTTGTAGATTGAAAATTATCAAAGTACACTACTACTTTAATTGCTTAGTATTAAATAGGTCACACTTCTTAAACCAATTATGAAATAATTTTTAACCACATTCACAATTTCCCCTGACACCTATGTAAAGCCCAATAAACCCTAACAGCTCACAGATATGTGCCACAGAAGAACTCCTGTAATAACAAATTCTGTTAAAATAGTGATAGCTAGAACAAGTACATATGTTTCTTGCAGTTATAAAAACTAATGGTTAGAGGCTTGAGGAAAATTATTTTTGTATCATTATTTCTTTCTAAAAGTGGGTATATTTGCAAGTTCTTATTAAAGTTGTTATTGTCAATATACACAGCATGGTCACAAGTAAATGGACACCACCTTTTCAGGAAAAATTAAATTTTTCAGTCATATCCACATGAATTGATATATTTATAATTTAATTAATATCTAGTAGATCTTCCTTTCGCTTCGTGGAGTTCGTTGATCCTTTGGGGCATCGTGAGAATCATCTCATCAATTTTAGATTGTGGGATTTTTGCCCACTCTTACTTCAAAACTTGGAGTAGATCGCTCTTCGAAGTTGGTTTTTCGGTTGTTTCTTGACTTGCTGGTCAAGTATGGCCCAGAAGTTTTCGATGGGGTTCATGTCAGGAGATTGGCTCGACCAGGGCAACTTCTGGATACCATTTTCTTCCTGCCACTTTTGGGTGTTTCTAGCAGTGTGACACGGTGCCCCATCTTCCCGGAACAACGTTGTATTCTTGTCCACGAAACCCGAGGAATAAAGTGGCAAGAGTCCTTCCTTCAATATTTCAACAGATTTCA
>NW_013666719.1:152104-157869 GCF_000517525.1 Limulus polyphemus | reverse complement strand
TTAAATTAATTTAAAAAAAACATTAAAATATCCAAAAAGAGCATCTTGGGCAGAGCTCTTCCCATTATAATTGAAATATAACAGAAATTTTACATGAGAAGCATCTTTGTGCACATGCAGTTTGAAAACTTAAATTGTGTCCTCTGTAAACCTAGTTGTATTTTTAAATATTATTAACAGTTAAAATGCAGCTTTCTTCCATTATCATGACATAAAAGTAAGAGAATTTTTCTAAACTACAAGAGCAATTTAATTGGGAAAAGTTCTCTGACATGAAAAGAAGTCCACAACAATTCTACTGAAAGATGACATTTCAGAGGCAAATGATCAAGGAAATTAATACTGCATTATATCTATATAAAAAATAAAAAACCTATTCTATGAAATCATTTGAAAATAAACAATTATGCTCTTTACTGAGGTCAAGTTAAAAGACAAAAAAAAACATTTAATTTAACTTGTTTATACTACTTTTCTATTAAATGCTGCTAAGTAGAAAAGTAGTAATGAAATAGAACATTAGTTCTGGACTCAAGATTAATGTTCTTTTAAGTCTCATTGTAATATTATCTCCTTTTCTTGTTCTTTTAATTTTATATAATTAATTTCTTCTTGGTCTTCTTTTAATTTTGTTTCTCTATCTTCTTTTAATTTTGTTTCTCTTTCTTCTTTATCTTCTTTTAACTTTTTGTCTATTTTTTTTTCTACTTTTTCATCATCTTCAGCAAATTTTCAATCTCTCTATATGCTCATTTTATCATCTTGAAGTTTAGTCAATTTTATTTTCACTAAAGTAATCATGCACCTGATGCCAGTGTTGTTATCTTTGGATGAATTCTTTTGGATTATCTCATAAAAATAATGTGAAGTCCAGTCTTTTCCTCTTTTTTTTTTTCTTTGGAGTCTCTTTTTCTTTACTTTCTGTTTTGTTCTCTAGTTCCCCATTTACACGTCTTTATCTTTTTCTTACCACCCTCTATGTTACCTCTCCTCCCTCCATCTTTTGTCAGTGGAACTTCATCAAGCTCCAGTGGAGTTCTCTGGAAAGGCTCATTCCTTTCTCTTTACCACATTTGTCTGTTTCTCATCTTTTTCTCTTCTGTCCCTTCTTATTTGGCTCCTCTACTGTTGGGACTTGTTCGGTCTAGATGCACTCCTCATTACTGTACATCTTCCTCCTTCTTGTGTACACTGTCTTCATTGGACTCCTTTTTTTTTGTTCATAAGTCTTTGGTGGTTTTTATATTTCATTGAATTCTTGGGATGAAGTGCACAACTTCAGTCCTCATTATCTTCCCACATTTTTTGTCTTTAACAGCTTTGCCCTTCAACTCCAGTTCTTTAACTTCTTCAGTCTACTCCTACTTTTCCAGACCTTCTACTTTTCCTTGTCCTCCTGCTACCTGACAGCTGTTTCATTGCTCTTCTTGTTGGTGAATATCCTGTCCGTTTGGGCCCAGTGGGTACCCATTTCTCTCTCTCTTCACAAACTGTTGGTCTTGGTCTTCTGCTGAAGGACAGATTTTCCATGATCTCTCTCATGGTGCCTTTCTTTCCAATTTTTTTACACATTTACTTTTCCTTTTCTCCTCCCCCTGATCCTGTCTATCTTCAACTTCACTAGGATGTGGTACTGGTTCTTTTGATCAAACATGCCATCAAGAGAGTGTATGTCTCATCTCTGGGTTTTCCTCTCATCCCTTTATGGCCCTCAAGAATACTAGAGACTAACATCTGGTGAACCACCTATTGTCTTGGAACTGATTTCTAGTCATTCCACCATTCTGGTTGGAGAGTTTCTTTTCTCCCCAGTGGTCTTTTTTTCACCCAGTCTGCAGATGACCAAGGTTGACATTTCATACACTTTCCTACACATCCAACTTGCCCCATCCTCTAGAAGTTTTCTATGTTTTGTTTATTGGAATTGCATCTCCCAATTCTGTGCTCATCTCTTCGACATAGCATCGGCCTCTTATATATTCAAGTATTCAAGTCCTTTCTCACACACATAATATTTGTTACATCTGAGCATTTTCTTCAACTCTTGTTTCAGCTGGGCTCAGCCTTCTCATCTTCACTTGGGAGCCATGGAATCTCTGGTCATCAATATTTGCATTTCCCATTTTCATCCTATGTGAGAGGTTCCTTTGCTTTTAGGGACTGGTTTCCCTGGAGCTCCTTATTCCTTGGGTTAGACTGTACCAATACTACATCTGGCATTTCTTTACCACCCCCTTGACTAGATCTCCATTTCTTTACCAGGTTTTTCCCTTCGGGTGGGGCATATCTCTGAATGATGTCTTGGCTTCTAATGTTTAGACACAGAACAAAATTTCACTCCACATCAATGTTCTCAAACTTCTCACTGTTCCTTGAGCATGATCCCAGTTCCTACCTATTCTGATGGATCATTTGGTCGTGATCCACTCCAACAATTCCATGGTCATTTCTAATATCAACCATCTAGGTACAACTGTTCTGGGACTCTTTGATTTCTGGGTTTGGACCTCTTCTTCTGGGCTCATTCCCATAACATTTGTCTTTGTCATGTGCAGGGAGCTATGAACCTTGTCATGGAGTGGTCCCTCCAAACCTAGGTATTTCATTAGATTTGCTTTCAGTTGAGCACCCCTTCATGGACACCTTTGCCACCCCCTTTCCAGGCTTCCTATCTTCTGGTCCTCTATTCCTCATTCTTTGGCTCTTGCTGTTGATGCTATCAGCCAGGCCTAGACTCATCTTTTTCTGTATGCCTATATTCCTCTTCAATTCCTCCTTGATACATGACACCCCTTTTCATGTCTTGGGTTCCTCTGCTTCTTTGCTTAGCATCCAGGCCCACCTTCTTCTTCTCAATGTTCCCTCTGTATTGCTCCAACCTCATGTTCCTCCATCTTCATGTGTAGGATCTGTCCAGTCCATCACCTGTTGGGCCAGACTTTCTAATTGTGTAGCCTTCTTCTTTTGTCCTGTTGCATTTCCACCTTGTATACCATTAACAGTGGTGGGTTTTTCATCATTGTTCCATCCACTGCTCCTTTACTGTTTACCACCTTTCTACCGTTTTTTACTTGGCTGTTTGACCATGATTTGTTAATCTCCACCATTGCTTGTTATCAAGTGGCATTGTCCACTACATTTTGCCTTTCCCTGTGCTATAGGGTATTTCATTCCCCTGTCTTCTCCATTCTGTTCTGCTCTTTCCTTCTTTGCCAACAACCTTGTTTCACTACTGTGCATGACTGGGACCTTGGTGTAGATTTGAAGCTTGAGCACACATGCACTGTTTGAACCATTGGCTTCTTCCTCTTTGTAACACCTTTCTCTCAAGGCTTATTTCTCTCTTCTTTCTCACCTGTGTTTGCCATCATTTGAGTGTCTATGCTATTGATGCTTCACATTCCCTTGTCCACTACACTTATATACTTCTCTACCCAGGCTAGTCTTTTTCTTCTATCTACCTTCCTTCTGTCTCTCACCTTTGTGATCATTCAGACCTTGATTGGCACCTATGTCCTGTTCAAGCTGTTTGGTGTTATTTATTATGGCCTTCTCATTTTCAGAGTCTCCACCATAATCTGTTCCTACCCTGGGACCTCTTTTCTTCCATTGACTTCTCTCCTACCCTTACTGGGTGGGTCTGTCATTGTCTCTGGTTGGTGTATTCCTCCATGGATGTGGATGCTTGCAGGCTATTTCACATTTCTTCATTTCAGATTCATTACCTGTCTCACTCTCATAAGTTCCTCCAGGCAGACATGTGGACAGCTCCCCACATGTTCATAGCTCATTATCTTTATCATCTGGCTGTTTTGTCTCCCACAGGATTTTGACTTCCCTGAGTTGCTATTCTTCAATCAACCCACTGTATTTGAGATGGGTAAATAGGTTGGCATATTATTTTTCCATTACTCAGGATCCTGCCAGGTTGTTGGAGTTGCCTCCTATGGTATGCTTATTTTCCAAAATCCGCATTGGGCCAGGGGGTAATGAAAAGTGCTCAAACCTTCTACCCTGGCTCTATCAGTGCCCATTGTCAGATGGGGTGTTTTGCAAGACTGGTAGAGGTATCCTCATGGTGTACAAATTTATTCAATTGTCCAATCCAGACCATACCAATTCCACTGACTATCATGGAGAAAGCCAGCAGCAGGGAAGTAACTTCCTACTACTTTGGCTTGCACTTCCCACTTTTCAAAATAGGGTTTTGTGGTCACCCATTGCACTGTCTCCAGATTAAAATACCTTTCTGGCTGGTGGTCCATTGGAGATCTGGGCACTTCTCTGAGTTTCCCCAGTGCAAATTCTACCACCCCCTTCTTCAAGTAGAGCGCAGGAGACCTTTGCCCTGTACCAATTCTTAGCCACTGGAATAGGGTGATAAGTAAGGCAGTGATAACACTATCAGTGTAGTATGGGTCACCCTTCACACAAATAATGTGTCCTCTTTCTGCAGCCAGAGTCTGTCAAGGTAAGCACACACTTTACAGTCTGATCCCACTGTGACCATACTACACATATTGGCCTGCTGAACTCTTATGTGCAGGTGATTGGCTGGTCATGTTCACACTCTGACCTTCCCTGTGGCACTTAGGCTATTTTGCTTTTCCCTCCCTTTCTTCTCAGGCAGATTATGCCATGGTTGAAATGAGATGTAATCTCTCACATTTGTGCCCCTATGGAGCCCCAGCCATCAGGTGTCACACACCATAGGCTTCTCCTTCAGGTGATTTCTAAAGGGAGCTCATCTAGGTTTAAAATTTTGCACTGGTCCCTCCACCACTTCAACGTAAAATTCTTGCATTTTTGTGTAAAGAGGTGAGTTATTGTCTCAGAAGTTAACATTTTCCTAATCAGAAAATGTATTTCAATCGATACCTCTTCACACATTCACATCTGTCTTCACTTCTGGAGCACCCTTTTTATTGCCTAAGAATGAAGTTATCACAAGTGCAAGAGCATAGGGGTAGTTACTGCACATGGAGATTGTGTTGCCCTCCTGTTGGTAGAGGCTATTGTTGCATGATGACACCATCATGCACCAGTGCAGTTCATGTTCAGTACGTGAATTTAGGTGAGAGTTAGTTCAACACTAGTGCCATACAAGTCTCATAGATAGATGTGTGAGGGAAATAGCATTTCTGTGTGCTGAGGTATCTATCCGAAATATATTTTCAGGTTTAAAAAATGTTAACTTCAAGAAAGCAGGTGACACTATAATACCCCTGCCTCAAACCTCTGACTAGCACTATAACATCCCTACCCCAGCCCTTGACAATTGAAAACACACAGTTATTGTACAATAAATCACCTGTTTACCTTGATACCCATATTTGATCATCACTCTAAATTTGGATCTAACAGCTTTCATCATTCAATAAAGTGTGACTAGTCATCAAGATCTTTATATTTATGGACTTAACACTAAGTAAAATTGGGCTGCAAATTTTTGGGATGATGTGTGGCCTATATTTTCTAATCCTTTCAAAGTACACACATTCGTGGAAGGCAGACTGCACATTTAATGTCACTGAATGCAAAAAAATGACTATTAATTTATTTCAAAAAATATTTCCAAGACTTCTTCAAAATTTTAAAAGATCAGAATTTGACAAGCTCATAACATTTTCAGTTTGATTTAAATTTTTTAGATTTTGTATTGTTAAGTTCCTGATTCAGTGGAGTAGTCTTGTGCAAAGTATACACCTGGAAAAAAGTTAAGCACCCCCAAATATTTTTCAGGATTGCTTATTGAAAATAAGGTT